>NC_141904.1:29547575-29850606 GCF_057802395.1 Ceratotherium simum simum
GCCTCACTCGTCTAATCAAAAGGACAGATGCTAACACCAAGAATAAAACTCCATTCCACAAGGAAACTAAAAGTGGGCTTAGGCCACATGCAGGGCTACTGCATGAGCTCAGGAGTTTGGTCTTGAAGGCATATAAGAAAACACCTTCCTAAGAAAATACAATTCTTCGACTATCATATATGAGAAAGTACACATTGGTTGCAGACTGTTTAGTAGAAAATGTGTTTGTGTCTAGAAGTTAGAAAGAAGTCTAACATCATGCAATTCAACATCAAACGGCGAGCAGAAGTCAAAACTCAGAGACAACAGCCAGAGGGAAGTCTTGATTCATTTTGCTTGCAGGTAAACCAAGAAGGAGATTCTCTAGGCTGAAATTCTGCCAAATATCTTTGCACCTCAGCATACCCTGCACGGTCTAGCCCTGCAGATATCCTGGCTGCATCTCTTGCCAGTGCCCTCTCGCACAAGCCTTATGCTCCAGCTGTTCCGGCAATCCTGGAAAAACCCACAGAGCCTCCCCTCCATGCCTTTGGGTCGCAGCTGGCTTGACTGGGAAGCCCTCCCTCTGCCTCCTGTAACACTCCCTTGGGTTATCACTGTTCCTGGGAAGACCTTCCTTGCTCTCTCCAAGCACCTTTGCTCTGGGCCTCAAAGCCCCCTGAACATACATATTTCTCAAAGCACTTATCATCCTGCATTACACTAGTATGCCCAGATTGTGAGCCTTTCAAGACATGGGCTGTGCCTACGTCCCTGTTGCTTCCTCAATGCTCAGCACAGTGCCTGGAATAATGTAGATGCTTAATCAATGCTCATTAGGTACTCATCGAACAGGCAGGCTGCCCTGTGTCTGTAGGGGCAAACTCACTGATTGCCAGGTGCCTATGGCAGCAATGCTAGGTGTCCCCTGTGCACTGTTTATCAGGGCCATCCCCTGGGGATGTCACACCAAGGGTGTGGCTGAGGAATCTTCACATCTAACAAAGTTGGAGTGATTGCACAATTAGGCATCACACCTCTGAGGAGGGAGAAATAGTTAGGATTCCTGAAAAGGGTTAAGAACAATTGCATGTGTAGTAGCTTGAGCCAAGAATTTAAAAGCTTTCTCATGAACTTCAACAATTTTTATGACTCACTTATTTTAGGTGAAAATGCATATTAAAGCCACAATGAGACATCACTACACACTCACCAGAATGACTAAAATTAAAAAGACTGACATTACCAAGTATTGGAGGGGCCGGCCTGGTGGCGCAAGTGGTTAAGTGCGCGCGCTCCGCTGCGGCGGCCTGGGGTTTGCCAGTTCGGATCCCGGGCACGCACCAATGTACTGCTTGGCAAACCATGCTGTGGCAGTGTCCCATATAAAGTGGAGGAAGATGGGCATGGATGTTAGCCCACGGCCAGTCTTCCTCAGCAAAAAGAGGAGGATTGGCAGATGTTAGCTCAGGGCCGATCTTCCTCACAAAAAAAAAAGAAAGAAAAGAAAAAAAAGTGTATTGGAGAGGACATGGAGCAACTCTCATGCACTGCTGGTGGCCATGTAAGTTTATATAACCACTTTGGAAAGCTGTTTGGAAGTTCTAATAAAGTTAAACATACACCTACCTACGACCTAGCATTTCTACTCCTAGGTATACATCCAAGAGAAATGCATATGGTTCACCAAAAGACAGCCCCAAACTGGAAACAATCCAAATGTCTATCAACAGGAGAATGAATAAACAAGTTGTAGTATATTTACACAATCAATACTACTCAGCAATAAAAAGAATGAAATACTGATATATGCAACAATATATGTGAATCTCTCGGATGTTATATTGAGCAAAAAGTGTCAAATACAAAAGAGTACATTATAAGTAATTTCATGGATAAGAAGTTGAAGAACAGGCAAAAAACTGAATCAATGGTGATGGAAGTCAGAATAGTGGTAACCCCTGGGGTATGGGTTAGGTTCTGATGTGGGGGGAGGGTGGACATGATAGAACCTTCTGGAATGCTGGAAATGTTTTATATCTCCTTCTGAGTGGTGGTTACGTGGGTGTACACTGATTTAAAAAACTCATCAAGTCTTACATACTTTAGCATATGCATATTATACATTACTAAAAAGTAGTAAATATACAGATAGACAGATCAATCAGCAGAAGTCTAGATGAGTGTAAGGGAGAAGACACTCCATCATTCATATGAAACTCAGACAATGGATCATACAGACCTTCTTGGGTTCAAGGAAAGAGACCATCACTGAACAAAACCCAACAAACATCTCAGCCTAACTGGTGTGGTTGTGGAACAGGGCATTATGGTAAACTCAATTTGTTCAAACAAGTAAGAGCAAGGATGTGCCCTTCACAGGAGGCCATAACTGTAGCATAACTCCCTTTTGGGGTTGGGTGAATACAGAGTTCACCTGAACTCTCTATTGTGGGATTTTTGCAACACAGACCTTTTCTCAGTCATAAACCCTGAATCAGGTCATCTTCTTGGGGTCACACTGTTGGAGAGTCATTTCATAAAAATAAAGTTATGCAAACTTTATTTTCATACTGAAGTTAAAACTCTCTGAAGAGTGTAAGCATACCATAGCCAGAAAAGGGAAAATAAAGTCTTTCTTTAAAGTCTTTTTGCAAAGCTTTGTGGAAATGTGAGATAGGCCAAAGATCATCAGAAACCTCAAATCCCTGAAATCTACCATGTCTGCCACACCTGTCCAACCAAAAGGAAATAGATGCTCCAGGAAAATGCATTTTCTCTTCATTATCAAACACGGCTTTGGCCCCAAACCTGAGTTGAACCTGATCACACACATGGGCACCTGGAGAATCCCCATGATCTTTCAGTGTTTCTAACTCAGTCTTACAACATTTGGCGCAGGACAAATCTTTGGGTGTAGGACTGTCCCCTGTTCTGAAAGTCCTAAAGGCTAGTAGCATCCTAGCCCTCCTATCACTGGACACAGTTTCTGCCTGAGAATCACCGCTGACGTTTTGGTTGAAGACTTAATTGGCATCTTGTCGGCCTAATCCATCCTGCATTAGTGTTCTGATTAGTGTATCTAGTGTCAAGTAAAATAATAATGATAATAATACAAATGAGTCAACATTTGAAAAAACAGGGGATTTCACTCAGAAGTCCAAATTTTCAGTTCTTTAAGAAGTGACTCATTGAAGTTACCTCCCTAGCTTTTACTGGCATTTGAATTTTCAACCTGGACTTGAGGTCTATGCTGCTGGAAGGTCAAGTGGCCAGTTGCTGGCTTCCTTTCCGCTTCTGTCCATTAAAGTAAGAAACTAGAGATGAATTTGGAGAAAAAATAAACTTTTGTAAAATACTGATTTAGAGAGAGATAATGATATAAGTATAAATTTCACTTTGTCCCCTTAATCACTTAGCCAGGAAAATAAACCATCATTAGAAGGTTGAACCCTTTTATCTTTTCAAATCAAAACCGTAGTTTCCATAGGTTCTGACTGAGGATTTTTAAAAGTTTCTTGCAAAAGTAGGTAAACGGGTTAAGTATCTTTTTTTGTTGTTGTTGTTAATCTAATCTATGTGCACCAAATAACAAAGACTTTATTGTATTTGTCTTGGGCCAGGTCCAGCTCCCACCTGTCTTATGATGCCTCCTAGGGGTGATTAAAGTGCATAAAGCTTTTTAGAGCAACTCAGCGATGCTCCCATCTTCGCCTGGAGCTCCAGAAAGGTAGCTTTCGTCTTTGGGTCTTCAGATCTTGGGGGCAGCAGAATCTCTCCTCAGCTTTGCTTTTTGAACTGAAAGCTAATTGCTTCAGGGTACAGTACCCAGGTGCAAAGGAATATTATGGTAAATTTTTTTCTCTTCCATTGTTATTATCAAGGTTTTGACTCCTCCAGAACATTCCACTAAAAGACATTTCTTGTTATAGGAGCTTGTATCTTGTGTGGCTGAAAAATATGTGGGTATAGTCTCATGTTCATTTTATAGTCCTGCATCTAATCTATTACGGAAAAGATCAAAACCTTGATCTCCATCTCCTCTTCCTAACATCTTGCTGCCTTTGCAACACAACCACTGTCTGGGTACTATTTAAGGGGTCACTTCCAGGTTGGTACAGATATAAGAACCATGAGTGAATTGAGCCATAAGTGCATTTTGCTCATGAGCATTGTGTTCACGCCCACTCATCTCCCATTCACTCCACTTCCTATTCCCTCCAAAACTTTTAAAAGTAGTCCTATTAGTGTCCAAGATTTCCATAAAATGATGCCATTCATTTTGATAAGCATTAAGTGGCCCACAGGTAAAGTTACTATCATGTTTTCCTCAACAAGTTGACTTGCTCTAACAAACTCAGGCACCAGGCAACCACAGTTCCTAACCATATCTTTTTGGATCTTGTTCTCTCTGCTTCATGGGAACAGCATTTCTGCCCTTTAAAATGGCAACGGCTCCCCAAGCCAAGACAGGAGCTGTTAACAGCACTGTTTTGTTTTCAAATGTTCTTAGGGTGGCAACAACAACAATCATACCATGCAGCTAGCCATGTGGGGTGCCAAGGCACTGAGGATGCACTCAGCCTTCTCCCATTTTACTGTGTGTAAGAATCCCCTGGGGATCTTGTTAAAGTGCAGATTCTGATTTACTAGATCTGGAGGGGGTCCTGAGAGTCTGAGTTTCTAATGAGCTCCCAGGTGGTGCCAACACTACTGGCCATAAACCACACTTTGAGTAGCAAAAAAGATCATCTCTAGGTAATCTTCCATCTCCAGAATTCTATAATTCTGTGTGACCAGAAACCAATAGCTGACATAAGCAGGGGCAGACACTCCTTAGGACCTCTGCTAGAATACTCCAGAAGTCATAGAACGAGCTGTAGAAATTTATCCAAATAGGAGGATTGAGAAATTAAGTCTGAGAGTCTATCACCAAATCACTTTAGAATCTTGCAGTGGATCAAAGTTGCTACATACTAGTTCTTTAAAATGTATATTTAGCTACTTTGTTCCTAGAACATCTCTACAAATGAACCCCTTTTACACCCCAGCTGAGTTTCTGATAATGTTGGGTGTAAAACACATCTAAGTTTATTCAGTAACTTGCTACATAAAGCAGCTATCTTGAATTCTCATGCAAAGAAGAATTTTGCTAAATAAATAACTGCTACTCGATTTATCTATGTAAATACAAATGCTCCCCCACAGGTTTGCTTAAAGTGGAACATCTCTCTCTCATTCCATACCTGATAAACATGAAAAAAATCATTTATATTCATAGCAAACACAAAAATTCACAGATCCTTCCATCACATCAATTGTTTTTTAATTCCAAGTAAGTATGTGTACCACCATGTATACATGCTGACAGTCAATTCCTTGGTGTAGATAAATGCTAAAAAAATGGTGAAGTAGACTAAGCGGAAGTCAAAATGAAGCTTACATACGATCTTTTTTATGTAGGATATTTCTGCCTTTCTTGTCTACAGGCAGATGCTTTTTTGCCGTATTAATTGAGTGTTACTCACATATTATGTGCCAAATACCGTGCCAGGTGCTGGCAGTGGGGGCAGGGGGACGGGTGAGAAGATGAATAATTCCAGCCTCTGCCCCAGCCAGGCTGAGCTGAGTGTGCGTGTGCGTGTGTGTGTGTGTGTGTGTGTGTGTGGAGACAGACATGTGACTAGGTATTTACAACAGAATATGCCTATAATAGAGATATCTATGAAGAACAACGCGGAACAGAGGCGTTACCTGGATGGTAATGTTGGCCACTGAGTCCTAAAGAAATGCACTCTTATGCAGTCTAAAATTTTAGGGAAAAAAATAAGCATGCATGCCTAGGTAACTTTTCAGCAAGTTTTGGAATTTAAACTAATGTATTGCAAGGGCAGAAGGGAGTGAACGGTCAAGGACACGAAGGGGAGATTTGAACCTATCTCTGTCTCACCTCAAAGTTCAAGCTCTTACTGCTGCAACAGACTGAGTCTTAAGAAATTCTCAACTCTTCACAGGATTGGTTTCTTTACTTCCAAGTAAGTAAGTAAGTAATAATAATAATAATAATAATAATAATAGCAGCTACAGCTAACACTTACATAGCTCTTTTATATGCCAGGCATGCACTATTCTAAGCATTTTACATATATTAACTCATTTAATTTTCATAGGAACCCTATGAGGTATTATCTCTACTTTATGGCTGAGAAAACAGGCAAAAGCAAGTTAAATAAATTCCTCACAGTAATGCAGGGAATACGTGGCAAAACTAGGATTTGAATCTGGGAAACCTGGTCCTGGAGCCACTTTGCTACTCAAAGTGTGGTTTGTTGACCCAGCATCACAGGCATCACCCAGGAGCTTTGTTAGGAATATACAGAATCTCAGACTCTGCCCTGGATCTCTTGATTCAGAATCAGCGTTTTTAACAAGATTCCTGCATCATTGTATGATTACTAAAACTTGAGATGCGCTACTCTAAACATTATAGTATGAAACCTCTGTTGATAAAAGACCCCTCCACCACCTTCCACCTCGGCCTGAACCGCCATTCTGAAAGATTTCTACAATCCCTTCAGCCACCTCAGACAGCACTCCTGTGGACACCTGAACTGCCTCAGGTTCACCCCATGTTGACCTAAGTCAAAGGTAGGTCCTTTCTCCAATAGATCTACTAGCATAAATATTTCAGCTTCTTTGCTGAGGATCTGAGGAGTCATAGAGAGGGGTCACTTCACTAACTTTACAGCCTTTTGTCATCTCTCTGGCTCTTTGTTCACTTTCATTCGTTCATTCATCCATTCATTCACTCATTCATTAATTCTCTTTATCTCTCCTTCTCCCTCCCCTTTCTGGAATAACGATCAAAACCTCTCTTTGTCTCTAGCAAAACAGTTTCTCTTTCACCCAGATCTCTTGGAAATTTATCTTTCCACTTCCAAGCACATTGGTCAAGGCATTTTCCCAAATAAACACAGTTCCCTTCCTTACAGGAATTTTGTTGCTAATTGTCACTAGATGTCATTGGCCCATCTTCTTATAGTTACTTCTTGTGTTCAAACCTCTTTTTTATTGCAAAATATAATACATATACAGAAAACTGCATATATGTTAACTTTTTACCCTCAAACTCTACTCTCTTTGAATTTTAATGGAGAAAACAGTTGCTTTTCATTAACAACATATTAAATAAAAGTACGAACCATATCATTATGGCCGTAATTAGCTAAGCTCACAAATCCAAGATACAAATAAACTGAGGCCAAGCTTAAACTAGAAAACCGAAGGTCTGTGTACTCTTGTTGTTGGTAACTGGGATATAGTGGACTGTCTCTTACTCTGAATTACCAGAAAATCAGGTAAATGCTCTTACAATAAGCATATTCCAATGCTGTGTCTACCTTGCTGCAAAATATGCATTATATTATTTCTGATTAAATGGGAAATGTAAAATATGTTTGATAATATTTTGGATTAAATGGGAACATCTAGATAAAATGAATAAAATGGATAATTGCAGCAGGCTCCTTCTATTTAGTCATGGTCTGTGTCTTCAACTGTGGATTAAGCTCCTGCTTCCTGCTTCTGACTGTCTTTGATCCTCATTCAGACAATAATAAGAAGCAGTAAGAGGAAAGAAACCAAATATATAGTCTACCAGGTAAATTCTGTTACTTATGAATCACTCTTATAAATGATATGCTGGGAGAAAAAGGTTACACTTGTTACTAAATGGTGGTCTCTAGATTATGTGGGATAAACAGCTTATCTCTGCTCCCTCTGACCCTGTCACCATTGATGACTAATGGTTGGCATCATACCTGCCACATCAAATGCTTCCTCTCAAAGGAAGAAAATAGCAGTGAAAGAAGTGATTGGTCTATCCTCAAGTAATTGCAAATAGTTTTAAAAGAGCAGGGAGCATGTTTACCGCTGTCTTTTGAAGATCCGTGTAAATATAATTATCCTTGCTAGATTTTCCTCATTGATTAATTTCAACTTCAAAGTTATGTTGATGTACCAAATGTTTAAAGTAGAAATAAAAAACTGTTCAGACATGTATTAAGTCATAATACAGCAAGTGTCTAGAAATGAAAGCACTCATTGCCTATAACAACAACAATGAAAACACAAAAAATAACATAACTACTAAATGTTGGAAATAGATTCTATGACTATTAAATATCGCCCTCCCTTTCTCCTCTTCTATAAAAGTCAAATTCTACTTATTTCTCTAGGCTGGATTCAAATTCTAATGCCTTCAGTAAAGGTTTCATAGGTCACTGCAACCACCATCATCGCTTCCTTTCTTAATATCCTGAATATGTAATCTGCTGCATTCCTTCTGCCAAAACCATAAATAATGAATAACTAACATTATTGTTTACCTTTTCCTGCATATGTATCTTGACTTCCCAATTAATTTTAAGTTTCTTTGGGGAAGTATAATTAGCTGTACTTTTTGCAACTCCTATTAGCATAGCATAGTGTTTTGCATAGAGAAAAGCTTAATAAATATTTATTTGGCAATATATTTGCCCAAAGGGTACTGGTAACTAGCTGTTCCATCTATTATTAACAGGAAGCACAATCTCAAACCAGAAATTATTGTGCGTTGGTATGATCTCCTCACATTTCAAGAAAAACCTGTCTAATCAATATGGTCTTCTCAAATGGGTGATATTGAGAGTATTCATGAAATAAGTCAACACAACACAGAAATCAACAACTGCAAAAACTTGTGTTTAAAATAAACTAGGTAATTTGTCCATTTTGTGAAAGAGATGAACATTTTTTGATAAGCTAGTTTGTTCACCCAAGTAAATGCTAAATGACCTCCCTCATTCTCCTACTTCTAATGGATGTAGTTAGGAATTAAGAAATTTGAATTTTGCTTCTTTCAGCCAAAGACTTACTATAAAACTGTTAGCAAAACCTAATCGCAAGGGTTTAAAATATTCATCAGTAAATAATGGAACATTCTTGGTTCCATTGAGCTATTTTAGGTTCTAACCAGACCCTACTGTATGAAATTAATATAGGATTTTTAAAACATAGACTTATAAACTAATGACAGAGGGATGAAGCAGTTTAAGAAATGAGATGAAATTGACAATTTGGAGGAAAATACATAGAGCCTCATCTCACACCATACACTCTAGTGAATGCCAGATGGTCTAAAGAGTAATTCTTTTAAGGAAACTTAAAAAAAAAAACTCAAGAAAATACAGCTGAACAACTATTGGGTCAAAGAAGAAATGAAAGGAGAAATAAAAAAATTCCTAGAGACAAATGAAAATGAAAATATGACATACCAAAATCTATGGGATACAGCAAAAGCTGTGCTAAGAGGGAAGTTTATAGAAATACAGGCCTACTTCAAAAAACAAGAAAAATTTCAAATAAACAATCTAATAATACACCTAAAGGAACTAGAAAGAAGAACAAATGAAGTCCAAAATCAGCAGAAAGAAGGAGATAATAAAAATAAGAGTGGAAAGAAATGAAATAGAGACTAAAAAGACAGAAAAGATCAATGAAACCAAGAGCTGGTTCTTTGAAAAGATAAACAAAATTGACAAACTTTTAGCTAGAGTTACCAAGAAAAAAGGAGAAAAGGCTCAAATAAATAAAATCAGAAATGAAAGAGGAGAAATCACAACAAACACCACAGAAATACAAAGGATTATAAGAGAATACTACAAAGAGCTATATGTCAACAAATTGGATAGTCTAGAAGAAATGGATAAATTCTTAGAATTATACAACCTTCCAAAACTGAATCAAGAACAGATAGATAATCTGAATAGACTGATCACTAGTAAGGAGACTGAAACAGTGATCAAACACCTCCCAAAAAACAAAAATTCAGGACCAGATAGCCTCCCCAGTGAATTCTACCAACCATTCAAAGAAGATTTAATACCTATCCTTCTCAAGCTCTTCCAAAAATTGAAGAGAGGGGGATGCTTCCTAACTCATTCTATGAGGCCAACATTATCCTGATACCAACACCAGACAAGGACAATACAGAAAAAGGAAAATTACAGGCCAATATCACTGATGAACATAGATGTGAAAATCCTCAATAAAACATTAGCAAATCAAATACAACAATACATTAAAAGGATCATACACCATAACCAAGTAGGATTTATTCCAGGGATGCAAGGATGGTTCAACATCCAAAAATCAATCAACATGATATGCCACATTAACAAAATGAAGAATAAAAATCACATGATCATCTCAAAAATGCTGAGAAAGCACTCAACAAGATACAGCATCCATTTATGAAAAAAACTCTGAATAAAATGGAGCCGGAAGGAAAGTACCTTAACATAATAAAGGCCATATATGACAAAACCACAGCTAACATCCTACTCAATGGTGAAAAACTGAAAGCTATCCCTCTAAGAACAAGAACAAAACAAGGATGCCCACTTTCACCACTCTTATTTAACACAGTATTGGAAGGCCTAGCCAGAGCAATTAAGCAAGAAAAGGAAATAAAAGGGATCCAAATTGGAAAGGAAGAAGTAAAACTGTCACTATTTGCAGATGACATGATTTTATATATAGAAAACCCTAAAGAAGCCACCAAAAAACCATGAAAATAATAAATGAACACAATAAAGTTGCAGGGTGCAAAATCAACATACAAAAATCAGCTGCATTTCTACACCTTAACAACAAAACAGCAGAAGGAGAAATCAAGAATACAATTCTATTTACAATTGCAAAAAAAAAAAAGGAATAAAATATCTAAGAATAAATTTAACCAAAGAGATGAAATACCTGTACACTGAAAATTATAAAAAATTTTTGAAAGAAATTGAAGAAGGCACAAATAAATGGAAAGATATTCTGTGCTCATGGATTAGAAGAATTAGCATAGTTAAAATGTCCATACTTCCTAAAGCAATCTACTGATTCAATGCAAATCTACTGATCCAATGTCATTTTTCACAGAAATAGAACAAAAAATCTTAAAATTTATATGGAATAACAAAGGACCCCAAATAGCAAGAGCCACCTTGAGAAAGAAGAACAAAGTGGGAGGTATCACACTCCCTGATTTCAAAATATACTGCAAAACTGTAGTAATCAAAGCAGCATGGTACTGGCACAAAAACAGACACATAGATCAATGGAACAGAATCGAGAGCACAGAAACAAAGCCACACATCTATGTACAGCTAATTTTTGACAGAGGATCCAAGAACATACAATGGAGAAAGGAAAGTCTTTTCAATAAATGGTGTTCGGAAAACTCAACAGCCACGTGCAAAAAAATGAAAGTAGACCATTATCTTACACCATAAACAAAAATTAACTCAAAATGGATTAAAAACTTGAATGTAAGATCTGAAACCATAAAACTCCTAGAAGAAAACATAGGCGGTATGCTCTTTGACATAGGTCTTAGCAGTATCTTTTTGAATATCATGTCTCTCCAGGCAAGGGAAACAAAAGAAAAAATTAGCAAATGGGACTACACCAACTAAAAACCTTCTGCACATCAAAGGAAACTATCAACAAAATGAAAAGACAACCTAATAATTGGGGGAAAATATTTGCAAATCATATATCTGATAAGGAGTTAATCTCCAAAATATATAAAGAACTCATACAACTCAACAAAAAATAAACAATTAAAAAATTGGCAAAGGATCTGAACAGACATTTTTCCAAATAAGATATACAGATGGCCAGTAGATAGATGAAAATATGTTCAACATCACTAATTATTAGGGAAATGCAAATCAAAACTACAATGAGACATCACCTCATTCCCATCAGAATGGCTATTATGAAAAAGACAAGAAATAACAAGTGTTGAAGAGGATGTGGAGAAAAGGCAACCCTTATATACTGCTGGTGGGAATGTAAACTGGTGCAGCCACTATGGAAAACAGTATGGAAATTCCTCAAAAAATTAAGAATACAACTACCATACAATCTAGCTATTCCACTTCTGGGTATTTCTCCAAAGAACATGAAAACACTAGTTCAAAAAGATGTATGTACTCCTATGTTCATTGCAGCATTATGAACTTGGAAACAAGACTTGGAAACAGCCTAAATGCCCACCAACAGATGAATGGATAAAGAAGATGTGGTATATATATACAATGGAATAACCCTCAGCCATAAAAAAGATGAAATCGTCCCATTTGCAACAACATGGATGGACCTTGAGGGCATTATGCTAGCTAAATAAGTCAGACAGACAGAGAAAGCCAAATACCATATGATTTCATTCATATGTGGAAGACAAAAGCAACAACAACAAACAAACAAACACATAGATATAGAGAATAGATTGGTGGTTACCAGAGGGTAAGGGAGGATTGGGGAGGGTGAAAGAAAAAAAAAATACAGCTGAATATTTAATTGATCTCTACATGGGGAAAATATTTAAGCATGAAAATAATGGAAGAAATTGCAAAGGGAAGATTGATAAATTTATGTGGGTTAAATTTTAAAACTCTAGGACAATAGATAAAAATATAAAAGCAATCAATATTCATTTAACAGATATTTATTAAGCGTCTACTATGTGTCAGGCATTATTCTAGGTGTTTGGGATATATATATATGTATATATACATACATAGAAAACAGACAAAGGTCCATATGTCCTTGCTATCAAGGATCCTACATTCTAGTGGATAGGGACTGACAATTAACAAAATAAATAAATTATATTGTATGTGAAAAGGTGAAAAATGTTATGGGAAAAAGAAAAGTAGAGCCAAGAGTGGGGATCAGAAGTGCCAAGGGCTGTGCTTGTTGGGAGGCTGAAGTATTAAATAGGGTAGTCAGTGTAGACCTCAATAAGAGACAAGATTTGAATAAAGGCTTGCAGGAGGTGAGGGGGTGAGCCCAGCAGGTGTCTTGGGGGATACCTGAGGGTGTTCCACCAAGTTCCACCACCGACTGCTAGAGAAAAGACAGATGAGAAATTGGAAAAACATATTTGCAACGGATGAGATGGGCAAACAGATAATACCCTTAATAGAGAAAAAGAGTTCTTGAAAATCAGTTAAAAAAATCAACATCCTACAGAAAATAGGCAAATGACATGAATGAATCATCTTTGGATAAGGGTCAACAAAAAGTGAAATATGTCCAACCTCACAAGTAATCAGGAAAGTATATATTAGAGCAACCTCACTGTTGGGATATCCAATTTTTGAGGATTAAATAATGTCAGTGAAGACATAATGAGATAGACCCTGTTCTACAATGTTAATGGAAGAATAAAATGACACAACCTTTTGCAAAATAATTCAGCTATATTTATCAACAGCCTTTATTCTAGAAATATCTCCTATGGAGATAGTTAGATATTAAGACAAAATTTATCTATATTTACCTTCAGCATTGCTTCTAATGACATATAAATGATTAATACTTGGATCCCATCCAAACTGAAGTTTCCAGCCTAGGATATATCTGTGGGCATTTGAAGCCTCCATGTGAATGTTCTGTAAACACCTCCACATCCAAATATCCTATCACACTCACCTTCTCCAGCCCCTATCCCAGCTCCCAAATCTCCTCCTCCTCTTGTCTTGCTTCGTTCAGTGAATGGTACCAACATACATCCATTGCCTAAGATGCAAATCTGAGAGTCATCCTTAACAGCTTCTCTCTTGCTTCCTAAATTCTATCATCTTGTATTTTGTCAATTCTATTTTTGTAATATTTCTTGACTCCAGCCCATCCTCTACATTCCCACTGGAACTGCTTTAGTTCAGCTGTCATCATTTTACACCTAGGCTAATTAATAGCTGCTTACCTGGCCCAAGGTGGCCAATCTCACCTCCATCCCATGTGTCACATCCTTGCCATAGAACTCTTTCTAAAATATAAAACTGGATCAAATTACTACTTCTTTTAAATTTCTTAAATGGCTCGCTACTGCTGTCAGATTAAAATCCAAACACCTTAGACAGACTTCCATGATCTGACTCCTGATCATCAGCTCTCTTGTCCTGCCAGCCTGAATTCTTTACTCCATCCATAACCATCTACTTACAAATCACACATCATCTTCTGTCTTTGCACATGCTACTTTCTCTCTCTGCCCCCGTATCCTTACTGTTCCCCATATAACTTCTCTCCACCTTTTTAGACTCAACTGAGGTAAGATGAAATCTTGGCTTTTAGTTTTGATCAGTCTAAGTTAGTATTTTTTAAAGTTAAGCATGCAGCAGAATCATCTGGAGGGCTTGTTAAACAGTTTCCCAGGTTCTACTTCCAGAGATACTGATTTAGTTGGTCTAGGGTGGGGCCTGAGAATCTGCATTTTAACAAGTGCCCAGGAGAGGCAGATGCTGCTGGTCCAGGGGCCACACTTTGAGAACCACTCATCAAAGAGAATTCTTCAGGGAGTCACTTTTTCATTCATTAAACAAGTGTTTGCTCTGTGAATACGTTTCTATCCCAGCACTTGAACTAGGCTAGGTATTCTGCATAGAAGTATAAAGATGGTCTCTCTCTGGTGGGAAGAAAGCAGGAGTGCCCTGTACAATTGTGCAGGTTGGACACTGTATAAATGGTGCCCACTGGATATTGCAGCTCAGCCAGAAGCGATAGTCCTGGAAGTCAGAGAAACAAACCAATGTTTACACATCAGTGTGACACATGCCATGACACAAATATGTACAACGTTCTTTGTGAAGTGAGTAGTACCTCCAAACCCAGATATGAATTAGGGGCAGGGAGTCAGACAAGGCTTCCAAGAGGATGTGATACCTCAGCTGAATCTGGAAAGGTGGAGAGAAGTTATCTGGGGAACAGAAAAGGTAGAGGGGGCAGGAAGAGGAAGTAGCAAATGCAAAGACAGAAGCATGATACACGATTGTAGGTAGATTGTTATGAATGGAGTAAAGAATTTCAAGGGCTCAAATTGCTTTGCCTATATGAAGGGCATTTGCTTAATTAAAACAATTAATTTAAATTTTAACATGAAATATTGCACACATTCCAAGGGTATATTAAACAAGATTACACCCCCATATATGCACTCGCATGTTCATTGCAGCATTATTTACAATAGCCAAGATATGGGAACAACCTAAGTGTTCATCAATAGATGAATGGATAAAGAAGATGCAGTATACATATACAATGGAATACTATTCAGCCATAAAAAAGAATGAAATCTTGTCATTTGTGACAACATGGATGGATCTCAAGGGCACTATGCTAAGTGAAATAAGTCAGAGAAAGACAAATGACATATGATTTCACTTACATGTGGAATCTAAAACAACAACTACAAAACCCCAAGCTCATAGATACAGAGAACAGATTGGTGGTTGCCAAAGGCCGGGGTTGGGGGTGGGAGAAATGGGTGAAGGAGGTCAAAAGGTACAAACTTCCAGTTATAAAATAAATAAGTCATGAGGATGTAATCTACAGCATGGTGACTATAGTTAACAATACTGTATTGGATATTTGAAAGTCGCTAAGAGAATAAATCTTAAAAGTTCTCATCACAAGACAAAAAATTGTATAACTATGTATCGTGACAGATGTTAACTAGACTTATTGTGGTGATCATTTTGCAATGTCTACAAATATTAACTCATTATGTTGTACACATGGAACTGATATAACGTTGAACGATATTACAGTATGCATATACCCACCATTCAGGTTTGCTCTATTTGCTTCATCTCTCTTTTCATGAGAAATAAAACATACCAAAACACTAATGACCTATCTCCCTATCTCTTTCCTCTCCCTCTCTTCTCTTGCCAAGCTAGCCACTATTTTACAGTTGGCATGTGTTTTTCCCCTGCATGTTCTCATTCTTTTACTATGTTAAGTGTATAGGCATTTACTTTTTAATGAGAGACTTTGTCCAGGACGTTAGAGCAGAAATTACAAGGCTTGCCTCAGCAGACTTCTGGAGAAGACACCTGGAGTAGCAGGCGGCTAGTGCCCAACCAAACCTGCCCCTCTCCAACATGTGGTGGGAAAAAATAGGACTCACATTAGCTTTACAAAGTGCAATTAGAGGGGGTGAAAATCAGAAAATCAAGTTATGCTTATTCAATGTTAGCTGATTTTAAAAGCTAAAATGAAAAATAGTTTTTGCCTTGCAGCCAAAGACGACAATCAGTACCAAGAAAGTTGTACTAACAAACTTGGTCATTTTTGCCCAGCACTGTGGATTACACGCACAAGGATGTGTGCATATGCGGGTGTATCACGTACCACAGATGCAAGGAGTTTCAAAACAGCTGTGCCAGAGGGCTCCGCACCATCCTACCAGCACCACAGACGGGCTTTGATTTTTGTCATCTGCAAAATGGCAAGACATTTCCTGCTGCCCTCTGGCTTTACAAAAGGGATGTGATGATGACTTGGGGCTAAACTCCGTCTCATTTGGGAGCTTGCAACGAACAGTTTATGAAAATATGGTCACCAAGCTCATGATTCTACTCCTCCTAAAATTAGAGAAAGAAGGAACACGAGAGAAAGAGAGAGAGGAAAAAAGAAAGGAGGGAAGAAAGAAAGAAAAGAAGAAAGACTGGTTTCCTTCTCAATCCAGAGTTTCGTACTTCCTCTAACTTGGTTTCTTATAACAACTTCTTAGTTATCTTTATAACTCCTCCTCTCCTTCCCCTTAAAAGTCTATAATTTAGCCCCTTTTTTGTTTTCCTTTTTCTCTTTTTTAGGGATGCCCAAGTCTGAAAATCACTGCTATTGGTGGTACGTAGCCCTAGAAAAGTTTTATGTTGTTTGTGTTGTGCGTATGTGTGCACGTCTTTACTTACGTATCATTTATCTATTGCCAATAGACTGCATCATTAAATTCCCAGCCAATTTTCTGTGTAGAAAAACACCATGTAACCTTTTTGTTTACCCAGATCCTCTTTCCTAGAAGTTTAGCTAAGTGTCTTTCTTGGGTTGCCATTCATATATATGTGCATGTATATGCACATACATAATGCATTTATACACATACGTGTGTGGTTGTATGTGTGTTTGTTTAAACAGTTTTGAATTGCACCGCTAATTAATGAATACATTCTCCTTGGTCAATTCGTTCTTCACAAATTCTATCACACTCATCTCTTCTCTCCTGTCCCTGATGCCACCTCCCTAATGCAAAGCACATGGCCATAAACTGGAGTCCTTAAATCTACCTTTTATTGCTCCCCTTCTACCCATCATGCAGGTGGCTACAAGACCAGTTCCTCGAAAGCACCACCCTGGTCATTCCTCTCCGTGATTGAAGAGCCTCTATAGCTGCCTAATTGTGAACAGGTGTGCTAGGGGCCTCCACAATATTCCTTTATAACCAAATCTCACTTTATTTCTGGATGGCAAGGTACCCAGCTACATTTTCCAGCTTCTTTTGCAACTAGGAGTTGGTAGATGAAATTATAGGTATAAGTTGTTGGATGGGAATTCTGGTGAGCCCTCCTAAAGAGGAAAAACATGGTAATGGGTGCCTTTTACCCACCTCTTCTCATCTATCCTGCTGTCTAGAATTTATATGTGAGGGCTAGAGCTCCCACAGCCATCTTGAACCAAGAGGTAGGTTTGAGGATAAAGTTATATGCTAAGAACAGAAATACAGAGAGATAGAGGGTACCTTAGTTCCTGATGATCATAGAACCATCCCACCTGCTGCCCTAGAGAGACCAATAAACATTTATGTATTTGTCACTGTTATTTATGGTTTTCTGGTATGGGCAGGCCCAAAATAGTAGTTCTTCTCTGCACAAATTTAGCTATTTCTCCAACTCAGCCAATGTAATATGTTGATTAGTTTCAATCCGTTGCTTCTCTTCTTAAGACAGTGGCTTACAGCTAGAAAGATCTGAGTTCAAGGCCAGCCCTGCCACTGTGACAGTGTCATCTTTAGACATTGCTCTTGACAATTTTACCCTCAGTTTCCTTGTCTGGAAACCGAGAATAATAATAATATGCACATTAAAGTGTTTGCTATTTTTCTTTCATCCTGTTTTTCAGTTGTTATTAGCCCAATAGCACCCAAAGGAAAAATAGTTGAGAGAAGGAAAAGGGGATAACACTCAAATCAGGATATTTTTCCACTTGTTAACAGCCCTTATCAATGGGTTAGTTGTTGAAAAGGCTCAGAATGACAATTTTTAAAAGTCAATAGGAAAAAATATCAAAAGATTGGATTTCAATTATTGACATTTTCTCTCCTTCTCATGAATAATTGAAATCTGACTATACACATGTTGCATTTTCCCGAGACCATTTGACCTATAGATAAATGCACACATACACACACACACGCATAAATTTCAAGAACATTAGCTCCACGAGAATCACTTGTCTCAAGTCACTGGAATGGAGAAGATACACCATTTCTGCCTTGGTATTTTCCATTTGGATAAGTTGACTCTTAATGACTTGAAGAAACAGTTCCTTTTCAATGGGCACAGAATTGCAACAAAGCAAATTCTGCTCAGACTCTTACATTGTGTACTTTCATTTTTGCTCTTATGCACATTAAACTAAATTGATTGGATAAGAATCTTGCTAAATTAAATTTGATTCGATTAGTAAATCTGTGTACATGCAGGCAAATTACAGTACGTCTGGGTTAGAAAATGTCCTAGTTATTTAAAATGTTCTTTTTTATGGATAATTTAGCTTGCTTCACTAGTGAACTATTTTTTGTTAATGTGGATCCATCTTGTGAGTTAAATAGGCTTTGGCCCTTTGTTGGGAAATCACTCAAGAAGTAGATAGCTTGTCATTTCTGAAGAAAAGTAACCTGGCTCAAAGGCTGAACAATTGAGTATCTTCAAATCCTTCCTACTCTGGCTCCACGTGACTCTCTCTTACCATTTTCTAATAATGTCATTATTTCCTTTTCAAAAACATTTTTCTTGTTCTTCCCAGCCCAGTTTCCTCATCAGGGTCTAAAAGGCAGAGTTGGCCACTGGGTGCTATCTGCCCTGGCCTATGTCCTTAGCAGCATTTCAACCCAAATAATTACCTTCCATGTCACTGTCAGACTTCTAAGACACATAAATAGAAAAATTTAAATAGAGTTGGTTCAAAATATTTCAAGGGGAGGAAAGTATTTTTTAAAGGGTCAAAATGCCTTATTGCAAGGATATAGGTACAAAGCCAATCATTTGAGAGTACTCGACACACGCCAAAAGCAAAAAGCCTGAATCCAGCCTGTTTTACAGGTGTCGCTTGAGGCCTGAACTCCAACCTCAGTCACCAGAAGTTCCACTCTGCTAAGATATATGAGAAGGAATCTTGCATTTTATAGGTCATGGAAAAGCATTCAGACAACGGAGCAAAGAACTAAAAAATTATGAAGAATTTCTGGAGCATTTTCAACAGTACATGTCAAAGTCATGCATGAATCAAGAATCGTACCCAGGATTTCTACTCCCAGAACTCCCATGTATCAGCCTTTAGCTGCATCACAGGCTAGAGGACCCTAAAAGGTATTCAGTGGTACCACTGTCTGGAATTCTCTAAGAATTTTTTTTTTTCTGCTTTTGGTGATTACTGAACCAAGAAAGGGTTAGAATTGCAGCACGGTCTCCTATCTTCTGAAACTTTGCATTGTGACCTTAAACCTGGCTCAATAAATAGCCCACATAACTTTAAGGAAGTTCATCAGTATTTTCATCCACTAATTGCCTAATTTTTTTTTTGCTTTATTTCCTCTTTGTTTTTATTTTTTAGTGGAGGTATAATTTACACACAGTGAAAAGGACAGATGAGTTTTGACAAATGCCATGTAGCCCGCACTTCAGGTATACATTTCCATCACCCCAGAAAATTCCCTGTGCCCCTTCCCAGTCAATCCTCTCTTCTTCTTGAGGTGACCATTGTTTTGATTTCTATCACCATAGATTAGTCATGCCTTTTCTAGAACTATATAAAAATGGATTAATACAGTGTGTACTCTTTAGTGTCTAATGCCTCATGTTTTAAGCATCTATAAAAATCACCTCTTAATTTCCTTATCTGTAAATTGAGGGGATTGCCTTGTAAAAACAGCGTGCAAGTATTCTGAGGAGTTGTAGGTTTCCTGGGAGGGGTGAGGGGACCTGGGAAGTCACCCTGAGTGGGGATGGGTGAAGAGGAGGCTAAAGAGTGGGGTTTGCGGCACGCTTCTCACCTTCAAACAGAACAGCTGCACTTTCCTATGTCTTACAAATTGGGGTTCACTGGAAGATTTCATTTAGGAAAAGGGTTCTTTTCCTAGGGTAAAAAAAATGTTAGAGAACCTCAGGTCTAGACGATCCTTACTGATCCTTTTCCCTTGAACAGTCTATAAATTACAAATAGTGTTTTCTGATATGAGAGCTGTGAGTGGTCCCCTGGAGAGAGGGCTGGGAGACAGAGGCAGCCAGACTTGGGGCCCCCAGGGAGGGCCTGGGCACTGAGCACTGTAATATTAGTACTGCTTACAATCAGATAGCGCCACGCCAACTGAGGAGCCCAGACAATAGGCCAGAGGCCCTGGGCAAGGGGAGGCACAAAGGCGGCATTCAAAAGCCCTGACTCCCACAGCCAGCGAGCATTTCTGTAGACTCCACCAGACCCTGGCCCAGCCGGAATGGCACCTTACAGCCAGAAAGCCATTTTTTCACGGTTAGCTTTTAAACTGCTAAAAATAATAAACACAGAAAGGAAAGTGCTGACACAACCTTAACTGCAGAGACAAACTGAAACTGTTGTTATAATAAATGTCAACAAACTGGGTTCCAGATTATAACCTAGCGTTCCAAAGGCTGCTTGATATTCCCAAACATCTGGGGCCTGGAGGGAGAATTCAGAGGGCTTGTCAGTAAAGAAAGGGGATCTTTCCTGCACAGGTACTTACACCCTCTCTGACTTGCTCTAACCAATGGACCATCTAATCTTTATGCCTCGTTTAGTTCTCGAAGAAAAAGAGCATGGACAGGACTGCTGGATCTTCAGGGAGCACAATTTCCCCACCTAACAATGAAATATGGGCTCCTTTCTCTCCTGTCCTATTACTACTCTTCTTCCCCCGAGTGAATTTGTAACTTTCTTTTTCTCCACTGTGGTTTTTTTAGCCCCTGTGATGTTTTATATTTCTCCTAAACACCTACAGAGTTCAAAACTATGTTAAACAACATAGTTTTATTAAATAATAACATAGCAGCAACACCACAGATTAGAAGGTAATACCTATAATGCTAAAAAGTGACAATTAATCACAAAGATCACGAGTCTGCAAACAGCCGAGTCAAGCCTGACATCTGACCTTCTGATCCATTAAATCACATGTGGAACTTGGCACCCACGCAGGACAGCCATCGGAGGGAAACCACAGATCTGGAAAAAAGGAAACACAAGAAGATAAATAGAAGTGTTTTTTTTTTTTTTTTTAAAGTTCCCCAATATTTGCTTAATCTGCGACTGTTCTTGTTTCTATGTTTAAATAGGGTCTGGTTTCCGAGCTGTCTCTGATTTTGAATAAATGCAAATAGACTTAGATAAAATCTCCTTCCAAAGGGGAGATGGTTTCAGAGAAAGGGACTCTAACACAAGGACTGTCATAACACATTATAGGCATGTGGGTCCTAATGACCTGCTTTTCTGTGCACAGGATTCAGAAGTTTTGGATTCCCAGCTGGGAAGATGACTAAAAGGCAAATGTGAATCTTAAACAATTTAGAAATTTGGTGCTAAAGCGGGTCCAGCTGGGTCTGAGAGGACAGCTCCTGGGACGGGTCTTCAATAAAAGCTTCAGTCATGTCCCGTGGTGAAACGACAGGTAATAACGTTCATCAGGGTCTGCCTCTGAGCACGAAGCCATGGGGCTATCTAGATTGTGTTAAGTGGGATTAAACTGGGGACACTTCCCACAAGTATAAACAGACAAAAGAGATGGCCAAACAGACCATGGCATCTGCTCGTGCAGCAGCCGATGTCTCCAAGTTTCTGTCTGCACATGAGAAGCTGCTTTTCAACTAACTGTGGTTCTGCAATTTTTGTTGTTCTTATTGTGGGGGACTTAGAAATCATAGAAAGGCAGAGTTTGGTAGAACAAATGTCTGGGTTCTTGCTACCCAGGATAGACCATTGATGACATTTTGTCATAGCTGCTCATTTTTTTTTTTTTTTTTTAAGAGCATAGACATAATCTCCTTGACAATCCCACTCCAAGGGCAGACCATGAATCTGTTTGTATCTTTCCAGGCCACTTTTTTTTTTACATTTACATAATATATGTGTATCCAGGACAATGAATGGTGTTTGTGCGTTTTTAATTTACCTATCTGATATGAATCTATGTATGTGTATCTATCATTCTCCATTTTTGACTCAACATTATGTATGTGAGAGCTAACCATGTTGATCTGTAACAGCTCATCCTCTCTAACTGCCACACTGAATAAATACGTGCTTAGTCATTGTCTTTCCATCCAACACCCAACATTTATGGTACCATAAAAGCACTTGTTATATCATTAAAGCGCTTGTTAGTAATGTGTGGGTGTGCATGTGTATGTGTGTATGTGCGAACTTTCTCTGCAACTCTTCTCTGCGACTTGACTCCGAGCTTCTCAAGATGCTGCCTTGTCTTGTTTTAACAGTGGCTCTTCCACACTATGACTCTGTAGAATTGACATGCAATGTGTTGAAAGGCAAAATATACTTGTTAAAAATTGATGTGCCTATTATTAATTTTTCTCCCTTTAAAAATAACATTAAGGTAGATTTTGGGGCTGTGTTTATCTATTTTCTTCAAAGTCTCTCTCCACTACTCTTGTCATAAATCTTCAAATCCCAAGCCGTCAACATCAACTCACTGTTTGCTAGACTATCAGAAACTGACAGTGGGAGGTTGAACACCAAGACGTTTAAGAAGCATACTCGAAAAGCGTTCTCAAAGAGTAAATTGACAAGGCCAGGAAGAAGTTTGTGTTTGTAACTGTTGTTGTGGCTTTATGGCAAATATGAGTAAATACATACACTACTTTTGACACTAATATCTAAAAAAAAACAGTGCCTTTTGTACGAAAATGATATTGGGCCTTGATTTATTTTTTGAGAGTATAATTCTGATTTAGACTTTGAAGAATATGTGTGAAGCTTACTCAGTGAAAACAACCTAAAAATTCTCACATAACAATTAATAATAATAAGCATGTTTATACATAACATTTATTAAGCACATTTTGTGGGCTGAGTTATGCTAATTCTTTCACCTAATTTCACTTAATTTAACCCTCACAATGATCATATGAGGTAGGCATTATCAATAAATCCATTTTTCAGAAGAGGAAAAGAAAGGCACAGAAAGATTTAAAATTTTGCCCAAAGTCAAACAGTGAAGAAGAGGCTAGCCAGGAATCTCACTTAGGCAGGAAGATGTCGTAAGCCTTCTTCTGAATTACTGAGAACAGGCTCAGGTTTTAAAGATAAAACTGCAGAGAAGAAAATTGAAAAACCGTGTCACTGAAGTGGCTTCCAAATTTTGCTATAATACAAACAGACAGCATCTCTTTCATGGTGTGCCTCAAATCAAGAACAAACCAAATTAGAGTACCCCAAGGAGACAAATTCAAAGTGATTTCCTAGTGATGAAGGAAATTTAAAGTAGCAAGGTCAAGCCCCAGACCCTTCTAACTTAAACATACCCATTTTTAATTCTTCTTCTCTTTAGAAAACAGGGAGCTGTGAATTTGCTCATGGCTCAAAGGAGGCTCCCAATTTGTTTACATGAGATTCAAAGCAAAAATGAGAATCACCCCTGGGACAACTTTAGTCCGGAATGTGTGTTCTTTACACATTTTTAATTGGGGCACAAATATATTAACAGTGTGGTTATTTTGTACTTTCAAAAGAATCTGTTTTGTAATTGATTCATATTTACATTTGGAATACATTTATTTCTGGGCATGAAACAGTTCATTTTGTTAAGCCATCTGACCTGAAGTGAGGTTGGCACAATTTGCTATGACTGCTCCCAATTAATGCAAATTGATGGTTAAAGGATAAAGTCCCTTTAACTTGGTTTATTAATATGTTATTCATAAATGGTTCTTTACTTGGTTTATTTTTTTTCCAGTCAGTAACTATATACAAATGAACTGTACAGAACAAACTAGCAAATACATAATATGTATTTTATTATAAAGTTTTCATTTTAAAAGGGTTAATATTATGGCAAAAAAAATAATGTCATCTATCTATCGATCGATCGATCTATCTATCTATCTATCTATCTATTTCTTTAGTCTCAGGTCTCTCATCAAATCTCATGGAGCCTGGGATAGACTGATTGCATTGCATTAATGGCCTACATTCTTCACCCCTCCCTACCTGTGACCTACCATTTTGCCATGTAACTTTGCAGTTCCTCTGACTAAAGAGGTTGAGTCTATTTTCCTGTCCCCTTTGATTCTGGTTTTGGCCAGACTTGTTTTGGTTAGCAGGTATGCTACATGTAGAAATTTGAAAAAGTTCTTGTTATGTTAATGTGTTTTCTCTTGCTCCTCTGTGATTTCCATGAGAACCTGCCTGGGCTAGCCTGTCATAGTTGAGAAACACGGAGTGGAGTTGACTCACGTCAGTTGTCTCCACCAAGGCCATCCTCGATCAGCCTAGACCAGCCAAAGCCCCATACATATGAGAGAGCCCAGGCAAGATGAGCAGAGCCATTTAGCTGACCTACAGATGACCACAGATGCATGAATGGGCCAGCTGGAAGCGGAAGAACCACCGAGCCAACTCTCAGACCTGTGAACTTAGAAATACCCATTGTTTCAAACCATTGAGTTTTGAGGTAGTTTGTTACTACCCCAGGTAACCTCATGTAATACTATTGTATGCTAGGTAACTGATATAGGACCTAACCCGGTTCACTCAAAAAAGAGATGCCCACCTAGAAGACGGTTTAAAATTAGTCAATAAAATTCAGCAAATATCTACCAAATGCCAGCTTTATCAGTCAAGGTTCAACCAGACAAATATAAACTGGTCTAGTATTTAAACAGAAGGACTATAATGCAGGGAATTGATTGCATAGGTGAAGGAAAATATATGAATGCAAATAGGGAAGAATGAGGCATCCAGGAACTCAGTAATTGCAGAGATCCCTGAACTATAGGGACAAAGAATGGAGTGTTGATACTGGAGCCCTGGGGCCAGGGTCACCTAGCAGAAGCTGAAACCTCAAAGGGCCTCTCTAGTAGCAGCTGAAGCCCTAGAGAAGACACAGCTGCCATCAGAGATACTGTCTGAGGCAGAGAGCGTAGGGAAGAAATACCCTGGCTTCTCCCTTCCTTCACTCTGCCATTCTCCCTCCAGGGTTTTCCGATGGCTGAACCCAGATGGAGGCCACTTGACTCAGGAACCTGGACAAAACAACCCCTAGGGGGCAGTCTCTCAGTAATACAAGGGAAGGGCAAGGAAAGGATCTGAGGGCAAACAGGGAAATACACCCCTATGATGTACAAGACACTGTACAAGGTGTTACTCAGTGCTCAGAGCTACAGCCACAAAAATAACTGACAATCAGAACAGACCATGGACTTGAAGGTTAGAAACAGCCTAAATAGGAGGAAAGGATGAGGGAAAGGATGTTCAGGGAGCAGCAACTGTGGGAGCAAAGTGCAGGAAATATGGGAGAAATAACAAGTATTCTGGTTTGGCTTAGAAGGTTGTGTATTTGGGAGGAGGGAGTAGGTGTGGTAAGGCAGCAATGAGACTACAAGTTGAGAGCTTGAAAGAGTTTGGATTCCAATCCAAGCAAATTGGACTTCTGTCCCGAAGGCAATGAGAAATGAAACGGTTCTGAGCAGAGAGTAATATGACCCACATTGCATATTAGGAATATAGCTCTGATAGAAATTTGAGGGATAGACTGGAGGGAGAAAACTAGACTAGGGGTTTTTAATTCAATGTAGACCCCAGGGAATTCATAGCCATCCTGAAAAACTTGGCAGGAGTTTGTGTAAGCATTCTGTTTTCTGAGAGATGGTACACAGCTTTCACATGGTTTTCAGTGGAGCCCATGACCCCTGACCCTATCAAAAATTGAAGCACCAGAGGCAGTGAAGCGATCTAGAAAGCCCCTATAACAGTTCTTTTAATGAGGATCAAAAATGTAGCAGTGGCAACGGGAATGGGAAGGAGTAAACAGATATAAACATTTATGAGGCACCATCTAGACAAATAATCTAGATGAATGTGAACAGAAATAAAACAAGAGCAAGAGATACTAAAAGTTTTAACTCTGGGCTACATCCGTCTGCTATTCCTTTCCCTCCTATAAAATGGAGGAAGCAACTCATGTTTCCAAGATACCACAAAGATTCACTAAATTGAAAAGTTCCAAGATACACACATGGCATATATATCACCACTGTCCCCCTCCCATGTTCATCACAGATATTACTAATCAAAAGCAACCTTTCCTTACTGCTGAGTCCAACACAATCCTCATATCTGTCTCAGAGAGCACCCAGGCAGCCACTGACTTTTTTTAGAGCAACTTTTTATTTATTGTATTGACTGTTCTTTAGTTTCATAAGGATGAAGTACCAATGAATGGCTATATTTGGCGGAATGTATTATATACTAATATGATCTGTATATATGTATTTATATGCATATTTCCCACATATGGGAAACTTACTTATATACAATTGAGCCACTAGCTAGATCTTACCCAAGTTCACGAGTGCACTTAATGTTAACTCAAAGCAATTAATATAGATTTGAATTAAACTGAATTGGGGGAAAAAACTTTGCATACATGAAAACTTATTCTATTATGGAATTATCATAGTAAAGTTTTAAAATCAGGGGCCGGCCCCGTGGCTTAGCGGTTAAGTGCACGAGCTCTGCTATTGGCGGCCTGGGTTCGGATCCCGGGCGCGCACCGACGCACTGCTTCTCCGGCCATGCTGAGGCCGCGTCCCACATACAGCAACTAGAAGGATGTGCAGCTGTGACATACAACTATCTACTGGGGCTTTGGGGGAAAAAATAAATAAATAAAAATTAAACAAAAAAAAGTTTTAAAATCAGTACATGTCATCACAATCAATTACTAGTGACTTCATTGTTTGGTAAATTCTTAACTCCAATCACAGGCAAGTTAGGTATATAGTATCACCATAAGCCATCCTCCTGTCCAAGTACGGTGACCTGCAGGTTGGTATTTGAATGCCATTATGGTGGTTTTCTAACCTTGGGGTGTTTTCCATCCGAAAAGAGGTGTCATTATCAGAGCTGCTTTCTATATAGAACCATAAGAAAGACAGATTCAGATAAGCCCCATTTTTTTCTACTTGGAGTTTTGATCAGCAAGAAAATAATTACCGTCCATATCAATATGAAGACTTTCCCTGCTCACCTCAACCCCAAACCCCAAAGTTTGATCTGTTCAATCCAAAACAAATAACTTTTGGGAAAACTGTCTATATACAAAAATATTCCCAGAAAAGTGAAAAAAACCCTCTAATGTAAAAAATTCCTAGCAGTAATTATTTGGCAAAGACCCACAATAAAAATTATATTTTAATCTGTAACACGTATACATAGATAGAGTTGTGTGTATGTATATCTAAATAAAAGTTCCATAAAATAAGATTCTCACTCATGTGATGCACTTTCTATTCTATTCAACTCTACCCTATTCTATTCTATTTTATATACTATTTCACTAAAGAAAAATTAGTAATGACCTGCTAAATTAATTTTATTACCCAATAATAGGGCCCAACCCACAGTTTGAAGAACACTACTGTAGCAAAATGACTGAAGTACTCTGACTTGATTTACCAATGTAAACATATCCACAAAAGAAGAATCCTGAGCAACTTAGCAGGGGAAAAAACATCTCTTGGCTCTCTCCCTAGTATCCTGGATGAAGCCAAGGTTTGCTGAGCCAACTTTTGTACTTTGCGGTTGACAATGACTGAAAACTGAAAGGCAGAGATCAAATCCTCACTCTCCTTCTCAACACATCTCTTCCGCTTGGTAATTTATACCGTGCAAGTATCAAGCTATTCAATTTTGCTGTCATTTACTGTTCTTTTTCCAACAGCAATGGAAACACAGGGTCAGTTTACTGTCTTCTCTCTTTGGTAGAATTAGATTATTCTCCCTCCTGCCCCTTTAAACAAAGATGGCATTCATCACTCCGGAGAACCACCCCGGGAGGCGCTCCAGACAAAGCATGGCAGGGAAAGCACTATCTATGAAGGGGCAATAGCAGAGTTTGGGCATTGAGGTTGTCAGTCCAGATTATATACCAGAACGAACTTTGTAAGGATTCTTTAGACCGGGTGAACACAACTGGAATGGGAGCAACATAATTATCAGTAAAAAACAAACAATAAAAGGCTATATATTTCCAAATTCAGTGGTATCTATCAAAAGAAATCTATTTATTAAAAAAATTAAAATCCATTTTCTCTTTCGAAAAGGCAAAAAATAAACGGATACTACAGAATCATCATATCAGAGATCCTTTGGAGGCTTCCTGGCCAGTACTCTGGAACTAGAATATTTCTTACCTGTGACTATTTTGACATTCATCCACTTTGACATTCATTCATTTACTGTGTACCCTCCCCTACATCTCTACCCATTCCACTTCAGTGACAAGTCGAGCCGCATAATGATATTTCAGTCGATGATGGACTGCATACACGATGGTGGTCCCACAAGATTATAATGGAGCTGAAAAATTCCTGTCGCCTAGTGAGGTCATAGCCATCGTAACGTCATAGCAAGAGGAAAGGAAACTGCAGGAGAAGAAAAGGAAGAAGAACCTCCAAGAAAAGTCACAGTGAAGGGTTTAGCAGAAGCTTTTACAGACTTCAACAAGCTCCTTATAAAGTTTGAAAACATAGACCCCAACACTGAAGGGTTTTCATTAATACAGAGGAATGTTTACGGTGCATTATCTGCTTACAAGCAAATCTTTGAAGGAAAAAAACAAATCAAGCAAACCACCGTGGACATAGTTCTGAAAAGAAAGACATCTTCTCAAGAAAAGCCTCAGGCAGGTCCTTCAGGAGGTATTCCAGAAGAAGGCATTGTTATCACAGGAGATGACAGCTCCATGTGTGTTATCACCCTTGAAGACCTTCCGGGGGACAAGATGTGGAGGTGGAAGACAGTGATACTGATGATCCTGACCCTGTGTAGCCCTAGGCTAATGCGTGTGTTTGTGTCTCAGTTTTTAACAAAAAGTTTAAAAAGCAAAAAAAATTAAAAATTTTAAAAATAGAAAAAATCTTATAGAATAAGGGTATAAAGAAAGAAAAAATATTTTTGTACAGCTGTACAACGTGTTTGTGTTTTAAGCTAAGCGTTATTACAAAAGAGTCAAAAAGTTAAAAAAATTTAAAAGTTTATGAAGTAAAAAGTTATAGTAACTAAGGTTAATTTATTATTAAAGGAAGAAAAATATATTTTTAAATAAATTTAGTGTAGCCTAGGTATACAGTGTTCATAAAGTCTACAGTAGTGTACAGTAATATCTTAGACTTTCACACTCACTCAGAGCAACTTTCAGTCCTGTAAGCTTCATTTCACGCTGTGCCCTAAACAGGTGTACCATTTTTTATCTTTTATACTGCAATTTTTACTGTACCTTTTCTACATTTAGACATGCAAATACTTACCATTGTGCTACAGTTGCCTACAGTATTCAGTACAGTAACATGCTGTACAGGTTTGTAGCCTACGAGCAATAGGCTATACCATATAGCCTGGGTGTGTAGTAGACAATGCCATCTAGGTTTGTATAAGTACACTCTATAATGTTCACACAATGACAAAATCTCCTGATACATTTCCCAGAATGTATCCCCATCGTGAAGTGAGGCACAACTGTAGTGAACAATTAGTGAGTGCATCAAAAGCCTGAAGTTTTTCACGTTCTTTTATTCAGCATTTCTACTTCTCAGCATTTATTTTAAATAAATGATTATGGCTATATAAAGCTCTAGTGACAAAGATGTTCCTGTGGTGTTATCTATAATGGCAAAAGCTCAAAGGATATACAATTAATTGCTAAAAAGCGGTAATCTTTGGGTGGTTGGGTTATTGGTGATCTAAATTTTATTCTGTATAATTACCTATATTTTCAAAAATAAAAATGAGACAAAGGGATCGAAAATAACACATCTATGCTTGATACTGAGACACTGGCAAATCTCCAGGTAAAATAGTCTCACCAAGCCAAAGGATGCAGATGTATGATCATGTCCTGAGACACCCTTATAGAGAGCTCTAGTGCCCACTTAGGTTCCTCAGTGGTAGAATGGAGACAATAACAATAGCTAATTCATAGAGTGGTGATGAGGATTAAATTAAATAAATCAAATGTTAAAATTTGTAAAGTGCTTAGAACAATGCCTGACACATATAAGCATAAGTGTCAGCTGTTATTGTTATTATTATGTCAGCCCAGGAAATGGGAAGACATTTATCTAGTTTCATGCTGAACCCAATGCAAAGGCCCTGGAAAAGATGAGTTTGTTCTAAATGCTTCCAAAGTTATACTCTGCATTTGGAGAATCAAAATGAAGTAAAAGGAAACTTTTGGGGGTAATGGATATGTTCATTATATTGATCGTGGTGATGTTTTACCAGTGTATACATATGTGAAAACTTACCAATTGTATGTTTTAAATACAATCATTTTATTTTATATCAATTAGACCTCAATAGGCTGTTTAGAAATGAAGATAAAATAAAGCTTCTTTGGACAAGTAATCTTAAGAGAATTTTCCACCAGTAGACCAACACTAAAAGAATATTAAATAGCGTACTTCAGGTAGAAGAAAAAAGGTCTAGATGGGAGCTTGAAAATACAGGAAAGAATGATGCGCAACAAAAATAGTAAAATGCAGCATATCTAAAATGAATATTAACTATTTAAAACAATAATTATAATGTCCTGTAGTTTAAAAATGTATGTAAAATTGAAATATAAGCAATAATAACACAAAAGGCAGGAGTAGTAAATGGAATTAAAATACTCTAAGTCTTGCATTTTCTGGAAAGTAGTCAAAGTCACAATTTATATTATACACTAATAAATCAATTTGTCATTTCTAGGTTAAGCACCAAAAGAAAGTAAAAGAACATATGACTAACAAGCCAATTGAGGCAAAATACTTCATTAATTCAAAATAAGAAATTAAAGAGGAAAGGAAACACTAAACAGTTGGGGCAAATAAAAAAATCAAATGGTAATATCACAGATTATAACCCAAATATATCAGTAATTGCATAAAATTCAAGTAATATACATGTACCAAATTTTTTTTTTAAAATCCCAGTTAAATGCAACTTAAATGAGATACACTTTGGATACAAGAACACAAAATTTAGAAGAATTGAAAAAATGCATATAATTTATATTAATATCAGACAGTGAAATTAATCACAAGGGATATTGCTAGAGATAAAAAGGGATATTTCATAATGATAAAAGAATAAATCCATAGGAAGACATAACAATTCTAAATCTGAATGTACCTGATAACAAAGTCTCAAAATATATAAAGCCAACATTGCCAGAACTAAAAAAAGAAGTAAGCAAATCCACAATCAGTGTGGGAGATTTCAACGTACCTCTCTCAGTAACTAGTAGCAAAAATGAGTTAGGATATAGACCTGGATAACATGATTAATAATTTGGATTACTCTATTTAGAACATTGCGGCCAACAACTACAAAATACACAGAATGTACATTGAACATTTACCAAAATGTATCATGCTTTGGGCAACAAATAAGTCTAGAAAAATTTCAAAGATCAAAAATCATATAGAGTATGTTCTCTAACCACAGTGGAATTAAGGTAGAAATCAATAATAAGACAATAACTAAAAAATACACAAATGTTTGAAATTAAGCAATACACTTCTAATTACCTCATAGGTCAAGGTCAAAGCACAATGAAAATTAGAAAATATTATGACCTGAAATATGAAGAAAACATGACATATCAAAATGTGTGAGATGTAGCTAAAAGTGGGATTGGAGGGAAATTTATATACTTAAATGTGTCTATTAGAAAAGAAGAAAGCCTGAAAATCAATGACTTAAGTATCTATCTCAAGAAGTCATAAAAATAATACCAAATTAAAGTGAACAAAAGTAGAAAGAAGAAAATAATAATTAGAAATTAGTGATATGGAGAACACAGACGTAATAGAGAAAACAACCCAAGCCAAAAATTTCTTCTTTGAAAATACTAATAAAATGTATAAGCCTGTAATGAGATTAATCAAGAAAAAAAAGAAGAGGCAAAAAATTACAAAGATTACACAAACACACACATAAATTTGAAACACACATTTTAGTAAATAATACCTTTACTTTGTGCCATGCCCTCTGATATTTTCCATTCTATTCTGTTCTAGCTTTCACATCCTATTTCATTAAAAATGGGAGTCACTCACTAAGATGGTTGCATGGACCATTAATGTGTTGCAACTAAGTTTGAAAAACGTGTTCCAGAGTTTGTGGCAAATATTAGGCACTCAGTATAGAGTCATTGAATGAATAATGGTATATGTTTTGCATACTAGCCTTATCTCCAGCTTGTTATTAGTGTCTATCCTTGTTTTGCTTTGTGTTCTTGCATTTTTTTCTTTAATTTATGTTAACCTAATATAGTGTATGTATCTTTATAAGTTGTCATAATCTTGTCCAGAACAAGTCCTTAAAAAACGCTTTCAAAGTCATATAGCAAATCAGTCAGGGCAGAGCCAGGAGAGGAAATATACTCCCAAGGCTTTGGGTCATGCTTCTCTGGGGACAGGAAGCTCAATACGTGTAAGAGAGACACTTCCTGCCCCACCACTGTAACAATGCCTGCAGCACCAGTGCACACTAGAGCAGATGGTGACCGTGACTAAGTGATGGGAGCTCACCTCTAACTTTACAGGGAACCATATATACTCCAGCTTTCCACAAAGTTCTCTTGCATTTCCCATAGCTGGGAGAGAGAGAGCCAGCTCATTCTTAGAAACACAAAGACACTTTTTGAAAGAGGAACAAAGGATTCTGCAGTTGACAATGAAGAATGGTGTGAGCATCTACGTGCATCGCTGTGATAAAAGAGTTCATGGTCTTGAGTTTCCTTTATCTCTCTTTTCAGGGTGTAAAGTCTTTCTCAGGTCATTGAAATTGTGAGTCTACAGGAAGAGCTAGCAAACACATTGGAAGGAACTAGTCCAGGCGTGTGAGAATAAACCTTATCTTTCTAACACAGGAACAAATTTCACCTTAATAAAACTTTAATTTTAAAACATTCTCTCAGGTCCTATTGAACAAAACTTTCCCTACAAAAGGTCTTGGATCACTTTGGGCAAATTGCCATCCTGGCTTATCTTCCACACCCAAAGAAAAGAAAACATGTTTTGAGCCAAGCACCATGGTCCAACTTGGTAATGCTGTCCTTGTGAGGACAAGGTTGTGGGCTAAAGACGGATATGAACTTGACGGATCATTCCTTCAGCAGAAAAATGTCAAAAAGGACAAGGAATTTAACAGGGCTGAAATGGATCACTTTTCCCGTAGGTAATGGATCCTAAGCTTTGTTTCTGCTCTAGCTCCAAGACAGCATGGATGCTTCCAAGGAAATAACCAAAAATGCAGACTAAGATTTACATGCACATATGTCTACAGAAGTATTTGCCTTAGTAGAATGAAATCAGAAGCAGCCTATATGTTCCAAACTGGGGGGAATACTTTTAAAAAGTAATGTGCAACCATTAAAACTAGTACTTACAAATCACAATGTGAGAAATAACCACAATAAAATGTCAAACGTAGAAAGCAGGATGAAAAACTATACATACAAAATATGAATTCAACCCATTTTTTAAATCATATATATATATATGCATAGAAAAAAATTTGGAAGAAACACTCCAAAATGTTAAGAGGAGCTACAAACACTGGCTAGTGAAATCAAGAGTGAATATTAAATGTTTTCTTTATTCTTGTTTGTTTTTTGTCAAAATTTCCACCACAGGCATAGATGGCTTTTACAACTAGATAAATAAAAGCTCTTGTAAAAAAATGTAATGATGCATTTTTTAATAAATTCCAGTTTGTTCATTCATTGATTCATAAATATATGGAAACTTTGTCCATTTTCTCTTCAATGACAGCTTCAGGAGTTAAATTTCTAACTTAACACAGAGAACAGGAATACCAGATGCATCAATGAATCTTACACCAAGTAAAAGTGAAAGATGGGTTCTCACCTTCTGGACATATTTTCACAAAGGGAGACCAACTTTTAAAAAAACCCTTTTTCTTATATACATATTTTTCAAGGGGGTTATGTGCACTAATTTAAAACCATAGTTTATAGGCAACATTAAAGGTTTAGATGGCCTAGCTGAAAGCCTGCAGTTAACGTAAACGTCACACACACACATGAATTCCCTCGGCACAATTCCCCAGTCCTATAGCACTAATGTCAGCCAGCTGGCTACAGGCAAAAATGAGGAATAGAGTAATCTCTATAGCTATTTGAAAAGGAAATGAAGGCAGTAGAAAGAAATGAGGCTGCCATATTGAAGCTAAGACCATCAGAGAGTCACAATTAGTTTAGCAGGCACACTAGCACACATGCTAAAGCATCTTGGTTTTCCGTGTGGTTTCTAGTTACTTTGTCACTTTCCTGAGCCATGCCTGTGAGTATGGTATACCACCAAAGGCTCATTGTTGTACTGGCAGATGCAGGGAGGAAAAAAGTGAATCTGTTTTATCATTTATTTCTCTAACTTTACATATTTGACAGATAATTCCGTACGGTAAAAAAGAAAAGAAAAACTCCTATAAAACCTAGTTACTAGCAAGCCACTTAATCAATTAAGAAGTTTCCTTTTTTATCCCTTAATTTAAATAAAACAAAATTTAATAAAGCAAGTCCATGTAGCAAATTGTAAATACTGAGACTTTGGCAACAAATCTCCCTAAAACCCTGCTAAACTCTGCTAATTTTTTTTAAACAATTTCTCAGTAATTTGGAAGGGTACACCACCTACAATAAGGCAGTCTTAGGCCCTGCTCTCAATTAAAGTTTCTACATAAAGAGGTTTAAAGGAACTTCAGATGCTATCACAGATTGGTTAGAAATATGTTTACTTTGGAAAAACATATGAGGCGTAAAGAGTCACTAGGACCTACCCATTGGGTTTTCTGGTCTATAAAGGGAAGGTAAACTTTTTCATTACCTTGGAACATCCTCCAGTCCTTAGGCTAAGACATTTACTCCTGACTTTGGAACTGATATTTGGGCCAGTGAGAGAAAACACTGGAGGGGAGAGAAGGGAGCCTGAATGGAAGGCGAGAGGAGATCCGGGGTGTGTTCTGTCTGGGTTTCTGCTCTCAAAGAAAGGATTACAGTGTCAACCTGTGAGTACAAGTGAAGAAAGCCCAACTTCCAGGTTAAATAAGGACTTTGGTTTGGAAACAAGATTACGAATCCCCTAGGGCTGTGAAGACTTTTCTGCACATCCATCCTCCCATGGCCCCACCTCAGGCAGCTCCAAGCCACCACTTGGAAGCTCTGGATGGTTCTCAGTGATTCTTGAGGGAGGAGATCACAGAAGGCTCAAGAGCTAAGGGTGAAGGGTTTCTCCGTAAGTCCACACTGATATAAATAAACACATGAATAAATAAATAGGAGAGAAGTGAAAGCTCTTTTTCAGAGAAGAATACCAACTAATAAATATGGAAGGAACAACGGAGTTAGAAAACCACTAATGGATTTTAAAACTAGTGGGTAAAAATGTGAGGGAAAAAATGGTATTTGCATCATCTCAAGGCATTTCCTTTCAAATAACATACTAATTACAAAGAGGAAAATAGCAACTTTACACTGGGAAAACCTGGCAGACAGCACCTTAACTAAGTGATCAAAACTAACACTGCCAATAGTGGAATAAACTGACATCATGTGTTTCCTGATATGATGCCCTGAGAAGGACACAAGATCATTACTGGGGTACTCCTTCCAAAAATGTACCGCCTGTTTGAAATATTGAGGAAACATCAGAAATCCAAGCTGAGAGACATTCGATACAAAAATTAGCCTGTACCCTCCAAAAATGTCAAGGTCAAGAAATACAAAGAAAGGCCGAGGAACTGTTTTAGAATAAAGGAGGTTAAAGAGACATGACAACTAAGTGCAACTTGGTATTGTGGAATGGATCCTGAATGGGAAAAAAATGCTATCAAGGACATTATTGGACAATTGACAAAATCTGAATACAGAATGCCGATTAGACAATAGAATTATATCAATGTTGAATTTCCTGGCTTTGATAACTGTACTGTGCTTATGTAAGAAACTGTCCTTGTTCTTAGGAAATACATGCTGAAACATTCAGGAGTGAGGGCAAAAAGACAGCAAGGTGGGGAACAAAGATTTAATGGTACATAAATACCATTTTCTCCACCCTGGAATTCCTCCCCAGCCCTATCAGAGAGTAGGGCCAATGGGGGTTAGTTTAACAGGGAAGTGAGGCTCAGTACATTTCAACTGAAGGGAGAAAAGATGTGCACAGGTGTTCACACACACACATCACATACACTCACACCACATACACACCCCCACATCACACACCACACCACACACCCACAGCACACATGCACGCGCGCAGACACACACACACACCAAGGACAGCTAGGGGGTGCGGTTTGGGGGACTTTCTATAATCTCAGCAGTTTTAATGACTACAGGAGTCTGGCTTATCATGGAAACTCCTAAACTTGAGCTTTGTGACCAGCGTTGCTTCTTTCTGGATGAGGGGAACGTTGGTGTTTCTCATAATTTCTTTCCCTTTATTTGTTTGTTTGCATTTGATACTTAGCTTGAAAATGTAACTCTGGTGACATCTGTCCCAGGAGTCTACGATCTGAAGGCCTTCACGAGACCTGTTTCTCAGACCCTCGCACACTAGATACCCACTTCAGGTCTCTCTAACACACTACAAGGGAAATATACTCTGCCTCCTTTGGCAGGTTTGTTTAGAGGGTTCATTTAGAATAGATTGCATTTACTAGCACATTTTTGCAACCTGTATGTAAATCATTCTCTAAATGGTGCCTTATGGAAATAAAATGCTCTTGAACTGGGGATGTGGCAGAGATGAAAACCAGAACTTGAAAGTTAATCCATTTTGAAATCCAGACATAGACCGAAAGCCTTATTTTAATCAATAATTTAAATATCAGATAATCTAGACTACGTGGGGGGGATCTTGTTAAAACTGAGATTCTGACACAGTAGGTCTAAATGGAGACTGAGATTCTGCATTTCCAACAAGGAGATGCCAAGGCCATTAGTCTGCCTCTCAAAGACCTTGGTTTTAGTAGCACAGTATTTATATTTTAGCAACTTCAACCAGAGGTGTGAGGTATTATTAGGCCCATATATTTTTTTTTTTTGGGAGGAAGATTAGCCCTGAGCTAACATCTGCCAATCCTCCTCTTTTTGCTGAGGAAGACTGGCCCTGGGCTAACATCCATGCCCATCTTCCTCTATATGGGACGCTGCCATAGCATGGCTTGACAAGCGGTGCGTCCCTGCACGCCCCAGATCCGACCCTGAGAACCCCAGGCCGCCACCGCTACACCAGCGGGCTGGCCCCAGCCTCATTTTTAAGATGAGAAAACTGAGGCTCAGCATGACCAAGTAACTTTCCCAAGGTAACAGAGCAAGTAGGCGACCGGTAGAACTTAAGCTTAGGCCTCTTCCCATAGATCACTCTGCCGCAGAGTCAGTTTCCCCCTGCCTTCCTCAGGTGCCTGAAAGAACACCAGCTGAGATGTCTGAGATGACAAGCAGTCTTCTGTGACATTGAAAGCAAGTGTTTCCCTAACCTTTTTTGGGTAAGGCATCCCTTTGAGAATCTAATGTGGGCATCTTTGTGGTTGTCATTGCTTTGATTTATCTCCAGAAAGGTGCTCCTCATACTTACATCTTTCTACATACAGTCCTAGGAGGTTGATGGAGTCCCTTGAAGTCCACTTGTGGGCTCCATTGACAAGAACAGCTAATTCACAGGCCTCAGGAGGACACCTGAGATCTCACAAATCTTCAGTACTCCAGAAACGGTGGCCATGTGTCCACCAAAGGCCCTTCAATGCTCCCCATCCCTTCCAGAGGGATGTGAAAAGGTCATTTCTTGCTTGCTATTTAAGCACCTCTGAGCTATGACTGTTGCTGAGATAAATTCTTAAGAGGACTTTTTACAACTCAGTCAACAACTTGAATCATTATGCAATAAATAGCTCTGCCCCTACCACTTTAAGATGATATTATTAATAAAAATTCAGCCCCATGTGAATTCATAGTCAAAGTCATTAGAAGGGCTGAGTCAGATATGACGGTGTACATCAAATATGCAAACAGGAAGGAACAAACACAATAGTACTTTTGTCTTTCCTTATCATGTGCTCATGTCACACTCCTTGCCGCAAAGCCCGGCTCTGATGCTACAGTCCTGAAAAATTTCTTTCTGGGAGATGGCATATAGGAAGGTAAAGACATAGGATAAATCATCCTTTGGCAATATTGAGAGGTTTAGACTTAAAATTCAGCACCCAGCTATTATTCTTAGTGACCTACTGCCAATAATTAAACCAAAATATAAGGCTCTTGTTTACTTTGGAGCACCTGGCCTAAAGATTGAAATCAAAGAAAATGGGCTGGTAGCCCTGAATCAGTTTTGTAGTTTGTTTTTCTTCCAGTTGCTTTTATGTTTTTTTTTTTATGTTAGTAGAAAATAGTATACAAAAGAACACTAATATCAGGCTTGAAATCTCAGAACTTAGAGGAACGTTTAGAGAGAATTTCATTCAAATTCATCTTTTACAGTTGGGGAAAGGGAGGAGTGAAAGGTGAAGTGACTTTCTCAGTCTGAAACTTGTGCCAGGACTGGAATCCCTGTCTCTTTTGAAAAATATTATTGTTAAAATAAAATATACGTGTGGCTGAAAAATATTTAAAGTTCAAGAGAATTCCATGGAAAGTGAGTGTTTCTAGAGCTGACCACCATCAGTAAAGCCTGCTTTATCTTCTCAGAAATGTTCCTTGCATACACACGCATATATGTATCTCCTTTTATTTCATAGAAGGTTCATATTATAAATCTCTCTTGCTCATTTTGTTTGGCGCTTAATTTGAACTCCTTTCATATCGACATATTCAAATTTACTTCCTTCTTCTAAGTGGGTTACATATAGTATTCCCCTGTAATTATTCCACTCATAATTTATTAAACCACTCCCCCAGTGACATACTTTTAGGTTGTTTGCTGTTCTTTGGTATTACAAGCAATGTTGTACTATTTGAATATATTTTAACTGTATGCATCTCTGCATCTTTTCATACACTTCTCTCACTTGTTTCTGTCAATTGTTTCTTTTTCTGAAAACTTCCTACATTAGCAACCACTCCCCATCATTCTTTATCCCCTTGCCTTGCTTTAGTTTCCTTTGCAGTGTTTATCAGTACCTGAAATAGGATGTATTTGCTTGTTAATTCTTTGTCATTTGTACCTGCCTCCTAGAATGGGAGCTCCATGGCATCAAGAACTTAGCTTTATTCACTGCTGTATCCTTAGCACAGAGAACAGTGACTGGCTCCTGGTAGGTGCTCAATAAATACTTGAAGACTAAGTGAATGAATGCTTTTCACATTTTACTATTGGATTATTGGTCTTTCTCTTATTGATGCATAGAGTTCTTTACATAGTAACTAAATGAGCCTTCGTTTGTCATTTCTGTTACTAGTATATTTTCCAGTGTGATCTTTTTTATTTGCCTTTGTTGATGGTATTTGATTTTTGCCATAAAGAAATGTTTAATTATTGTATACTCAAACATATCTGTCCTTTATAGCTTTTGAGTTTTATGTCTTGCTTAGAAAGGCCTTATGCACTCCAGAGTTATTTTTAAAAACTTGTCTGGTACTTTCATGGTTTGTTTTTATGTTGGAATCTTTGATTTATTTGGAATTTACTTTGGCATAAGTAGTGGCTATGTATTCAGCTTTGTTATTTTTTCCCAAATAGTTAGCCAGTTGACCCAACATTAATTAAAGAATAATCCATCCTTTACTCATTGTTCTGAATGCCATTTATCATACACCAAATTCCCATAAATATTTATATTATATGTGATCTCTATTCTGTTCTGCTAATTTGACTGCCTATTCCTGTGTTGGTACTAATTTATCTTAATTTCCTTTGCTTTATAGCATATTTTAACATCTGAGTAAGACTGGGCCCTCCTCTTTGTCCTTGTTCCACCATAATTTTCCTGTCAATTCTCACACAGTTATTTTTTCATAAGAACATCGAATGCCACACCACCAGTCAACCGTCTCTCCAAAAAATTATCTTACCATTTTATTTAAATCAGATTATTTTATAGATTAATTTAGGAAGAAATGACATCAATACAAGAACCCAGTTCTCTTGACTCTTGAACATTCTTTATGCTCTTTCGACTTCCTTGATGTGCACAAATAAAATTCAACTTTCTTCAATGGGAAGAATTAAGATGACCCATATTAAAACTAAAACTAAATCTTCTTTTCTGGTTATCTATTAATGTGAAGCAAACCATCCAAAAATCTAGTGGCTTAAAACAACAACCATTTTGTTACATCTCTTGATTTTGTGGGGGTGGGAATTCAAGCAGGGCTCGGTTGGGTGATTCCTCTGCTTTCAGGTACTGTGAACTGAGGACACTCAGTGACATTCAGCTGGTGGCTGGTCTGGTCTAAAGGTACAAGATAGCTTCACTCACATACATGACACGTTGGCAGGGATGACAGGAAGGCTAAGCTCAGCTAAGATAATCTCCGAGTACCTAGATATGGCCTCTCTAGCACGGCAGCTTCAGGGTGGTTGGACTTCTTAGATGGTGGCTCAGGACCCAAGAGCAAGTGTTCCTGAGAACAGAGGGGAAGCTACGTGGCTTTTTGCATTCTGCATGGCCTCAGAAGTCACACAGTGTCTCTTCCACCATGCACTATTGGTCAAAGGGCTCACATGACCACCCAATTTCAAGGGAAGGGGACATACACCCCCACCTCTTGCTGGGAGAGGGTCAAAGAATTTGTGGCCATGTTTTAAAACCACCATACCTTCTAGTAGTAGAAAACTGGACAATTTTTTCATTAGTTTAATTACTTACGACTTTTCTACAATCTTCCTCCCACTTCTCTTATTTCTGCCTCTGGAAACATTGACATGATGCAGAACTGGAAAGTATTTAATTTTTGAAATGAAATTTTCAGTTGAGTTGCATTCTTTGTCCGTGTTCAAGGGGACAGCCATGCCCTCAGCATGACTTGAGCTTTCTCCATCCGTTCTTTCTGCTACCTCCTCCTGGTCGCTTTATAGCTTGCTGGTGTCTCTACCAGAAGGTAGCCGGAGCAGAGTAGGTCAGTTCTAATTTGTCAATTTTTAAAAATTTGTTATTTGGCAGCAATTTTGCATAAAAGTGGAAAGGAAATTAAAATGAAAAGTAAATGTTTGAGGATTAATTGTGAAACCCAACCACTCATTGCAAAGAACACCAGGGCTGGCTGTTCTTTCTACTGATCCATGGCCTTACTCCAAAGATCCCTAAAGACATGCCCCAGTAATTCCCTGTGCATCTTCCTAGGTCATCCCCTTCTCTTCTACATTCCAGTGATAACAGCAACATTTATTAAATATCTACTGTGTAGGTACTTTATACATGTTTATTATTGCATTTAACCCTAACTGCGCTTCAAGGGTGGGAATTGTTAAGGCCATTTTATAGCCAAGAACACTGCTGCTCAGAGTGATTAACTGAATTGTCCAAGGTGACAGAGCTAAAATGTATCAGCTTATTCCCCACATCCTTGCCACACAAAATGTGGCCCCTTACTGACAGCATCAGCATCACCTGGGACCTTGTTAGAAATACAGAACCTCAGGCCCCAACCCAGACCTACTGCATCCAGAGCTGCAGTTTAACAAGATCCCCAGGTGGTGCATATTCATCCCAAAGTTTGAGCAGCACTGCTCTGTATTCCTGGTTCTGCAGTGTTCCTGCACACTGGAATCCCACGGAGAGCTTTTTAAAATACTGACACCTGAGTTCCTTTCCCTCTTCTCAATTCCAATTTAATTGGTCTAGGGTGCAACCTGGGCATCAGGATTTTTCATAACTCCCTGAGTGGTTCTAATATGTAGCAAAGATGGAACCACTGCTTTATACAGCTCACCTGGTACCAAGCATATCTTGTATCTTATATGCTTGTTTATCATCATTTTTATACATGTTCTATGTCCCCAACATGAATATATTTTATATACCAGCTCTTTTCCCTGGGTAGTTTCTTGCACAAAATATGCACTCAGTAAACATTTGTTGCTATTGCTATTGTTGAAAATGGTGCTTTAATTGGTCTGTGGGGCTTGGGCATCAGTATTTTTGAAAAAGCGCCTCATGTGATTCTATTGTGCAGTCAAGGTTGAGCACCACTGGGCTGGCTCCTACAGCTCCAGCTGATGGTTGCTATGGAGAAATTTGGGTGGAGGAGTGCCAAATGTCCTGATTTTTGAAGAACCTTAAAACCCGATTTTGATAATAAATGTTGTCAACAAATTTAGATTTTTGAAAAAACTGTGTGCAAGTAAAATAAACCACATGTGCAGGCTGCTTTTGTGTGTGTCCGTGTGTGTGTGTTGTATGTGTGTGCCTGTTAAAGGATATAGGAAGCTCAATAGATTTAAGGTCATTCACTTGGGGGTCCATGACCCCCTCAAAGTCTGATTATTATACATGCCACCACTACTACTGCCTTGGACAAAAACACACCATAATCATTGCATAACTGGCCTAGTTTAAAAAGAGTAGCTATATCATTTCTGTCAACATATATAAAGCCAGAACTAGAGATTGTCAAGCCTTGGAGAATAATAATCTGTGCCTAATTTTGTGTTCTATGCAATGCCTAGATGTGCCAACAGAACCAGGGAATGTGTAATAAGAAAAGGGGGCAGGAAGCATTTTGAGGTTCTGGAAAGAGAGGCACAGTGTAAGAGCAAGGCACTATTGTCATGATTTCCACCACTGCCTGAACACCATTTAGTGATGAAGCAAAATCTAGGAAAGCAGGCCCAAGAAGAAAAGCTGGACCAGGAATAAAGGTGTGCAAAAGGAATATCATGGCCGGAAGAAAAGTTTTCCATCTGGTCCGCACCACCAGTAGCTCCTTATATCTGGACTTGTTTGCCTGGACTAATAAACAGTGAGGGCTTCTATTGAAGCTATGGCAGGGAGGGTGAAGTGCTGGGGGCTTGAGCCACACAGCTGATGATGTTTTGAGCAAAATGCCCGTTATTGAATTTGCTGGTGCCAGCATCTCTTGATGATTTAACTTGGGTGCAAGATGATAGAGGGCCCCAAATCTAATATTAACAGCTCACCACCTTGCATTTGTCTCATCATGATTAAGGAGCCAGAGGCAGTATCAACATTAAAATAAATAATAATGATGATGACAGTGATGATGATGATGGTGATGATACCTTCACCACTAATAATAATAGCAGGTATCAATTACCAGTGCTTACGATGGGCCATGCACTGTGCTAAACGTCTTACGTGTTATGTCTCATTTATTCTCAACACAACGGCCATTCTGATTCTTTCAAAAGAGAAGTCAGATCTTGTTCTCCTCTCCTTAAAACCTTTCAATGATTCCCATTTTACTCAGTGTAAGAGACGAAGTCCCTTCCACAGCCTGCAAAGCTTGATATCCATTGACTGCCCACCTCCCTTCCCTATTCATTGTCTCTCTGACCATCCCCTCTAGCCTCAAGAAACTTCTGCTATTCCTCAAACATGAAGGCTTTGCACTATGTGTCCCCTAGTAGGAAATGTTCTTCTCTCAGATATCTCAAACATCATTCCTGTCACCTTCTCCATGAGGCCTTCCCAGGCCAATCTGTTTAAAATTGCGTCTCCCCACTCTCAGATTCCCTTTCTATCTTTTTTTCTTTCCACAGCACTTATGACCTTCTAACATTCACTATTTTACTTTACTTTACAATATTATAATTATTTGCTTATTGATGTTTTTATCGTCTCTTATCCACTAGAATGTAAGCTTCTTGAAAGCAGAGGTTTTCTTGTATTTTGTTCATCGCTGTATCCCCAGTGCCTAGAAACATGCCAGCCACATAGCTGGCACTTGATAAATATTTTTAGAATGAACAAAATTAATCCTCACAACGACCCTGAAAGATAGGTGCTATAATTATCCTGCTTTAACAAAAGCTGAGTATGAAGTTTAAAGAGGTTGCATTTGCCCAAGATCACAAATGAGAAATTGGTAGAGAGGACATATGAACCTAGGACCACCTGACATCAAAATTCATAACAACTCATGACCCACTCTGTTGTTATTTTAACACTTTGGGCCTTTCTTGGGAAATGATAAATGCAACAATTAAAATCTAAAAGTAGAGCTATATTGCTTGCAGTTGGGACTAGAGAAAGTACTGGGAGCCAGTGACAAAATGAAGGAAAAACTCCAAAGTCAACAGTTTTTGTTTCCTATGCTTAGAGCAATTTTTAATTTTTAAAGCAGTTGATACTATTTCTTGGATGATCATTTGTTGAAGAGATGGACTTTCTAAATTACGATGGTGACAGGAAATAAATCAAGGTTTAGCAAGCCATATTTCCTTGGGGTGAGTAAGTCAAGGGCCCTTTGGACCTTAAATTGTTTAAGAATGTCATCCAGTGAGAGCCAGCTGCAGAAATTTAAGAGTCCAAAGAAACTGTAGGAAATTACCACATGTAATGCAAACATGTTCCCAGGACTCTTAAAAGCTTCTGCAGAGACCGCATTGACTCAGTTTTTAAGACCATCTAACTTTCCCTCATCCAAGAATAAACTGGATAGAATTCAATTCATGCCAAACACAGGCTGCCTCAGCTGGCTCAATGTGCCTGAAGCCTTGGGGGCACTTGGTAAATATTGAGCAATCTATTGGAGCCTGAGCTTTCAGTGGGTCAAAGTGCTCAGTCTGCAATGCATTCATTTGTATGGTGTTTGGCCAAACCAAAAAGTGAAGTTCAAGGAAGAGAAAATGAAAACATTTTCTCTGGACCAAAAAAAAAGAAAAAAAAAGAAAAGAAAAGTTTTCAAACACCTTATGAAAATTGTCTGAAAAAAGATATTCAAGCAGAAAACATCTCTTGGCAACTAAGTGATGAGCTTGATGGATGAGATGTTTCTTAAGTCCTTAATACAATTTAAAAACAAGAAATAGGGGCCGGCCCTTTGGCCTAGTGGTTAAGTTTGGCATACTCCGCTTCAGTGGCCAGGGTTCGGTTCCCAGGCATGGACCTACACTACTTGTCGGTGGCCATGCTGCGGCGGTGACCCACATACAAAATAGAGGAAGACTGGCACAGATGTTAGCTTACGACAAATCTTCCTCAAGCAAAAAGAGGAAGATTGGTGACAGATGTTAGCTCAAGGTGAATCTTCCTCAGCAATAAATAAATAAATAAATAAAGACAAGAAATAAATTGATGACTTGACATTATAAACTCACTAACTAATTTGAACTAATAACTTTTAGAATTTACAGAAAAATCACGGATATGTATTTTGCTAGTGGAAAAGTCTGGACTTCTATGCTAAGAACAAAGAAATTAGGAAAATGTGCCATCATTCTGCCGTCTAATATACATAAATGTGCTTAAGCAATTTGAGATTATTTTCCATACCTTATATAGATCCCTAATTGTCTACTTTGTTACTAAGGATGGAAGGAGCCAGGGAAATAACACAAGGTTCAATCCATGTATCCAGAATGACTGCTTGAATTGCAAACATAAAAATTCCACCTAAGCCTTATTGAAACAAAATAGATACTGGGTTCAGTTATAAAAGCCTTGCACTCTTAATGCAAATGTTTATTTACTTAGGGCTACTTGGCAAAGCAATATTTGAAAAGCATATGGTGGCAGAAGAAATTAAACCAGGGAGATACAGGGAAGTTTTGGAAATGGTAATAGAGGAGCATGAGGAAAACATGAACAGACATGTATGAGAGATCAGTTATAGCGAAGTGTTCCCCTCAGTATCCTCAAACTTCTGATGTATTATTGGAGTGATAACTTGATTGGCCAACCTAAGCGAAGTAGTGTAGTGGTTCAGGATGGAAGGAAATCACCTTTTCTAAATGTCTGTTATGTGTTAGGAACGCCATATTTTAATAATAATACCTAATATTCAGTAAGAGCCTTCAACATAGAACTTCCCACAAATTATTTCTAATCCTTACAATGATCCTATGAAGTAGATGTTGTTATGCCCATTTTACAGATGAAAAAGCTGAGATTTGAAAAGGTTAAATAACTTGTTCCACATTACTTAGTTAGTAAGCAAATCAGAATTCAAACCTAGTCCTGATTCTAGAGCCTCAAATCTTTCTGCATGGTCACCTGCCTGAAAACAAGACATAATAATTTGATGTGACTTACACTGCTCCCTAGGGAGAGGGCTACTGACAATGTCCACATGAAAAATTACAAAGATGAAATAAACAAATGAGAGAAAGCAGCCACTGCAGGTTTTCCCTTTTAGGACAAACAATTGAGAAACACAGGCCTTGAAAAACTCTCTCTATGGAGATATTTTAAATACTTAAAAAATTTTTGGTGTTGCCTCAGAGAAATAACAAATAAGCAAATTACACCACTTTGCAGTGAGATAATAGCTCATAGGTACGTACATGTCTATAATATAAACATCCAGATTTTCCATACCAGAATGCCCATTTTTTCTAATTTTATTCATTCTAAGATCTTATTTCCAGATATGTATAGAATATGCCAGAAGTGAAGGATTCTCCATCTCTAGCATGTGAGGTAAATTGCCTCATTTAAAAACATTTCTAAGTTCTGTGTTTATAAGAAAAATCATTTACTTGCACATTTATTAGCCTGACTATTTTTTATCCAGGAGCGTTATTTCCTGCCTTCTTCACTGAGAGTTGCTTGAAAGAGTGCTCCAGTCCAGCAAAGAGCCATTACATCAAGTTCACTCCGTGTGACCTTGGAGGTGCTCAGGAGTGTGCAGGAACAGGCAGAGGGCAGAACGGGCACTCTCTCTGCCCATGTTTGGAAGCCGACAGACTGCAAAGAGGAAATGATGAATGCCACAGAGTCTCCAGCCAACTTTGTGTCACTGGACTTTATAAAAACAAATAAACTAAAGCTTTTCAACTAACTAGAACTGCTTAAACAACTTTAATAACATGGCAGCTTTACAAAGTCCCTGGGCAGTTTAATGTCTGGGCTGTAGATAAAATATTTTGTAAAGAGCAAGTCCATTAATAGTCATTTTTGTAAACTAGATTGTTACTTTGCAAATCACAAAGAAACATGGCAATTGTAAACAACATGGTCGATTGTCATATGGATAGTCTCTATCAGCTAGGAAAACTAATTTTGTTAATAATCTTAATTTTATTTTTAAGAGTTTGAACTTTAAAATCTTAAACATTGCATGGTACAATTACTTTATAGATGTCTCATTTAATATACGTTGTACATTCTATGCCTTATATTTCCTTCCTCAGTGACTAGTTATTTTATATGGCTTCTAGAAGCTCATGAGAAATACAAATTCATTTAGGGCATATTTTTCTCTTCATCGATAACCTCAATGTATTGGCAAAGCGATATAAAGAAACTTCAAGTACCTTTTGTCACATCTGGTACACTTAGAAAGAAGAGAAGGAAATCAGAAGTTTTAATGAGTGGTATTTTGACCCCAAATACATTTAGTGGCTAAAAACCTGTGTCATGCATTTGGAAGGTCAGAATTATTCATTTACTTGGCTACTTCTAATATTAATGAGTTGGGCTAGGTGCATATGATTTGCCTGTTGAAACCTATTATTGCCTTTTCCAAACTGAAAAAGCAAAACATGACTGACAAGTAAAGGTATACTTAAAATAAAATGGGATAAAATATTTAAAATTGGAATTGTTCTTGGAAAACCAGATCATGTAATTATACCTACAGAGTCTCACTCTAATCCAGATGTGTCACTCAATGTAGAGATTAGCCCCTAAAGACAACTCTATCCAGTTCCAGTTTGGGGCAGTAGAGACAGACACAATGCGTCAATGGGATGTATAGCTATCAATCAGACTTGAGTCACGGCTGACTCAATCCATATAGAATAAGCATCTTCCACTTCTCCTAATTGTAGCCATTATCTTACCTGCTGGTGACTTGGACAGAAGTGCCAATCTAGACTAGAGCTGGGTGAGTTGGGGAAAGCCGGAGTTCCTCTTCCATTTCACCTTTACCCACGTGCTTAGGGAAAGTCATGGCCAGGTGGCAGCAATGGAGGGAGTGAGAGGCCAAGGCTGCTTGCTTTCTTCACCCATGTCTTTGCCCACCAACCTGTCAGTCTCTCCACTTCCTGGAAGCATGTGTACTCTGACAGCTTTAAGGATTCAGAAGTTAAGTTATTTTTATGGCCATTCATCAGGTCTTTGGTTTCGTATCCAGTTTTTCTGTGACTATACCACAGTTGCCCTTTTAAAAATAATGCTAGCCAATATTTACAGAACCACCGACACATTCATAATTCCTTCAACGAATGTGTACTTAGCACCAATTGTTTGCCTGGAACTGAGCTGGAGGCTGAAGATATAATGTTGACTCAGATGGTAGAGTCCTCACCTTCAAAGAACTTTTCAGCTTATTGGGAGGAAGGACATGGAACCGCTCCAGAACAATTAGAAGGGGTAAGGGCAGAGCTCAATGAAGACACTGAAGAAGGAGTGAGCATTCACACATGGGAAGAGATCAGGGAAGACTTCAAAGTCAGAGTGGTGGTTAAAGACTTGGTCATCTCAGAAGAAGGAATGGTAAAACCCTTTCATATATTAAACCAAGATTAATGTCACTTTAGGTTGGAAACTAAAGGGGAGGAGACCCTGTGGTCTTTATCAACCACAGTGGGATTAACAAGGACATGAAATAAACATCCTTTGGGCTTATTTCCTCACAGGGTACATACCACCATTCAGGCTGATTATATTAAGTTACGGTACAGCATAGAAGTTCGCCTTTGGGTTGGGCTCAGACTGACCGGGTTCAAGTCCTGCTATGCCATTTAGAGCAGAGAGACAGTGGACAAGTGCTTGAATTTCTGTTTTCTCATCTGCAGTAGGAATACTAGGGCATGCAACATGCTTTGAAGATTTCTACTTTTGCTGGATATTCTGAAGGACTTTCACAGCAATACAACTAGATTATAACAAGCAAAACATTTGAACGCTGGGCTTGCAGGGAGTCTCGAAGGAATGTGATGAACTAAAACAAGGAGAGTGAGTGGTGAGCAAATGAATAAACTGAAATTGCCATGGGGCCAAATGCTGAACTAATTCAGGGATCAGAAATGTAAGCCTGGGGCTCAATACAAGGAGGGAGTTATACACAAGACCTACTTTAAGCCAAAATCCTTAAAGGGAGTAGAATAGCCCTACGTTAACATAAAAACTGGTGGAGAGCTAGATTTGGCCTCTGCATCATAGTTTACTGATCCCCTGATATAAGAAAATAATAATGTTTAACATATATCTGCTTTATGATTTATAAAATCTTTCCTATATATTATCTAATTTGATCCTTATATAACTCCTGTAAGCTAAGTCAAAGGCAGAATAGCTTTTATCCTGTTGGATACAGTGTACCACTAATAAGACATGTGGTACCAGAAAAATTAATGTTAAATATAAACCAAAGAAGACTAGACACAATATAACTATGGATTCTATAACTTCATAGAAGGAGGGGATAGAAAAGTTGAGGAAAGTGGAAAATGCTCTTTTGGGTGCCACTACTAGCATCAATTGAACTATGCATAAAAATGAAATAAACTGTTTCAACCTAGTTGTGTCCTGTTTCCTTTCTTCCATGTATGTATATGTCCTTTACTGCAGAAGCCAATAAAAGCTGTGATTCAGCACATTGCTGACGGCCACCTTGACGACGCTATTTCCCTGGCAATGGCCACAAAGAATAGAAAATTCATGTACACCTGAACTCACAAGGTACAAGCGTTTCCTCTTCTCACTTCATATGTGCAAGAATGACTTCACTCATCTAGGCACGATTTGCACCGCTTTTAGACCTGGACTGTAGCCCAGAAATTCCCTCATTTAACTACTGCATTTTTTGGGGGGGTTGTGGGGGAGATTAGCCCTGAGCTAACAACACCCGATGCCAATCCTCCTCTTTTTGCCGAGGAAGATTGGCCCTGGGCTAACATCTGTGCCCATCTTCCTCTACTTTATATGGGATGCCACCACAGCATGGCTTAAGAAGATCCCAACCTGCCAACCCCGGGCTGTGAAGCGGAGCGTGCGCATTTAACCACTACACCACCCGGCCGGCCCCTAACCATTGCATTTTAAGAGGAGTCAGGAGAGGTTCAGAGGGGACAGATCATATTATAAACAGTGGTCATGTGTTAGTTGCTGAGTATATAAGGCATTCTATATATCATGTAGATATTGCCGTCAAGTAATCATAATCCAAAAAGGCAAGAACAATGGCAGACACAGACAAATGCCAATGCGGGAACGAGAAGGAGAAAGGCGGAGAGGAGGAGGAAACTAAAATCATATCTACTATGTGAGACACTGTGGTGGACACTTTCCATGTGACATCTGATTTAATTATCACAACTCTGCCACGAGGTTTTATACTTATTTTGCAAAAGGGGAAATGCATCCCAGGCCTGCTAGCTGGTGAGCGGCAGAGTTAAGGTTTGAATTCAGGTCTCTATTGGCTTCAAAGTGCCTTTTATTGCACATACAGCTTCCATTTATGCATTTTGGGAACAACTGCAGAAAGGAAGGATGAGAAGAAAATAATAAAGTCAACTTCCATTGTAAGACGCCAAAAGATAAAAATCTATCCATTTGTCTGACTCAACACAGGAGCGGTATTTTACACCCAGGCTGAGTCATTCTTAATGTTTAGAGTCCTTCTCTCAACAACAACATTTTTTCACCAACAATCATAAAATGAAACAAATATATTTCACATTTAACTAAAACTTGCACTGACCAAACAACAGTATTTCACCTCACAGTGTGCATTGTTTCACTGTTTTAAATTTAAAACACAAATATTTCAGCTGGTCACATAGTACAATAGAAATGAAGTAATTCAAGCTCTGTTCCTTTGACTGTACAATCATTGGGCTATCATTGTTTATTCTGAATATTTTAAGTGCTAAGTATGTAGTGCCCCAAGAGTTAGAGACACAAACTGTACTCAAAGCATCGAACATCATTCAAACCTTTAGAGACTAACTCTGGAAACTAACACATGCAGCTGAGTCCTGTGTGCTGGAGCCGGCTGGATAACTGAGAGTTCTCCAAATTATCTTTCATGTGAATTTATGTTTATTAAAAGGTAAATAACAAAATGTGTTCATTTGAAGCTGAAATATATATTACTAAAACTCAACAGTAATTACAGCAATTGTTTAGAACTTAGATCAACAAAATAGATTTTTCAGGGAGACTAGTTTATTAATGAGATCATTTAGAACAGGGCTTGATGATAATGAAAAGCCAATTGACATTTCATTGGTTTTATTATCGTTTTTAAATTCTCTACATTGTGCCCCCTCGTTGCCCACAGTGCCTGGGACAGATCGTTCCCACCATCTTGTCCTTGGTATGCCTCTGCCCTGGAAGCTTTATTTTGAAAAAAAAAAAAAGTATAAAAGAAATCCTAAAGAAAAAGAACAAAGCAGGAGGCATCACAATTCCTGACTTCAAAACATACTACAAAGCAATAGTAATCAAAACAGCATGGTACTGGTACAAAAACAGACACACAGATCAATGGAACAGAATTGAAAGCCCAGAAATAAAACCACACATATACGGACAGCTAATTTTCGACAAAGGTGCTAAGAACATGCAATGGAGAAAGGAAAGTCTCTTCAATAAATGGTGTTGGGAAAACTGGACAGCCACAGGCAAAAGAATGAAAGTGGACCATGTGCTATCGCCATTCACAAAAATTAACTCAAAATGGATCAAAGACCTGAAGGTGAGACCTGAAACTATAAAACTCATAGAAGAAAATATAGGCAACACACTATTTGACATTGGTTTTAAAGGAATCTTTTTGGATGACATGCCTACCCAGACTAGGGAAACTAAAGAAAAAATAAACAAGTGGGACTTTATCAGATTAAAGAGCTTTTATAAGACAAATGAAACCAGAATCAAGATGAACAAACAACCAACCAGCTGGGAGAGAATATTTGCAAAACATACATCTGACAAGGGGTTGATCTCCATAATATATAAAGAACTCACACAATTGAACAACAAAAAAACAAACAACCCGATCAAAAAATGGGCAGAGGAAATGAACAGACACTTCTCCAAGGAAGATATACAGATGGCCAATAGGCACATGAAAAGATGCTCAACATCACTAATCATCAGGGAAATGCAAATCAAAACAACACTAAGATACCACCTCACGCCCGTTAGAATGGCTATAATCACCAAGACAAAAAACAACAAATGTTGGAGAGGATGTGGAGAAACAGGAACCCTCATACACAGCTGGTGGGAATGCAAATTGGTGCAGCCTCTATGGAAAACGGTATGGAGATTCCTCAAAGAATTAAAAATAGAGATGCCCTATGATCCAGCCATCCCACTACTGGGAATCTATCCAACGCACCTGAAATCAACAATCCAAAGAGGCTTATGCACCCCTATGTTCATTGCAGCATTATTCACCATAGCCAAGAAGTGGAAGCAACCTAAGTGTCCCTCGACTGACGATTGGATTAAGAAAATGTGGTATATATATACAATGGAATACTACTCAGCCATAAAAAAAGACAAAATCGTCCCACTTGCAACAACATGGATGGGCCTGGAGCGTATTATGTTAAGTGAAATAAGCCAGAAAGAGAAAGACAAACACTGTATGACCTCACTCATATGTGGAATATAAACCAACACATGGACAGAGAAAACTGGACTGTGGTTACCAGGGCAGTGGGGGTGGGGGGTGGGCACAAGGGGTGAAGGGAGTCATATATGTGGTGATGGACAAACAAAAATGTACAACCCAAAATTTCACAATGTTAGAAACCATTAAAACATCAATAAAAAAAAAAAAAAGAAAGAAAAAAAAAAAAGTATGGATGACTCTTCTTTCTGGCATGCTCCATCACTTCACAGTGCCCTGGGCTCCTCTTTGAGCTCTACTGCCACTGGCTTTATTGTGGCGCGATGTCAAGATAATCACAGCAGGGTGTGTGTGATTTGTGCACGTGAGTGTGCACAAAGGAGCAGGAGGAGAAGATTCTCGAACGTGGAATGTACCACTCAACCTAGCTAATAATCCACAGAGTGACTACCCGTGAATAACAACGCTCCACTATCACACAACATTCTTCAGTGACCCCACTGGTGTGGGGCAAGTCTCCTGAAACAAAATGGATAATCACAGGGAGTGCCAGGGAATCTCACCAGGCATAACGCCCCACTTAAGACACCATATCATCATATCTTCTTCATGCCAGCTTTATTTCTGACAAATTCAGACTGACTCCAAGGGCTCCCCAAGCTGGGAGGTGGCTTGATTTTAGCTTTCGCCATTCTGGCTCCAGTTTCACTACATGGCATTGCTGGTCAAAATCCTAACTGAATTCGTCACCTGAATTTAGGCCATGTTACCATTTGACTCATTCTTTAAAGAGCTTAGTGACTTTACATTAATTGAACTTTGCATGTAATTTTCAAAAAAGCCCCAGGAAGGAAAGACTATTATTAGCCCCATTTGATGGATGAAGAAACAGAGGCTTAGGGAGGATAAGAAACTTGCACGAGGTCAGGGAAACAGTAGGTGACAGCGTTAGAGTTCCAAGGCAGTTCAAAGGCTCAAGTCCATTCTCTTAACCTGTACAGTATATTTCTGAGCAATAAAGAGGTTAAAAATCCTATCTAAGACAAGAACAATTCCAAAGTGATAAATTTAGGTTAAGATCAAAGTACAAAATAAAAGGTACAGGTTTGCCTCTTCGCCCCACTCATGAAAATATTTTTACCCAAGAACCCTAGAGGCCCCAGGGTAACATCATCCAGTCTTGGTCCACAAAAAAGAGAAAGGTTATAATTGAATGTACAACTACTGAGCATAAGATAAGGCTTAAGACATGATTCCCATCATGTCTTCAATCAAAAAGGTGAAGAAGATCACATTCTTTGAAGTATACTTGGTAGAGATTTTATGTTAGTATCTTTTTAATAACATTTATTTGTCTGTAAACTGCTTTATTTGAGGATTTTCTTTTAGGTTTAATCTGAAAAGTTCTGTAGAAATTGCCAGCAATGCTAGGATTATCCGTGGTCACCCTTAGTGTGGATGGATAAGTGTTACCCACAAAGTCAGAGATTGTTTACCTTCTCGCACCTTCCTTAAGGAAAAATCCATTCCCAGCTCTTCACTTGTGTTGTGTCATGGCAATATTAGCAGAAGCATCCTCAGGAATCAGGGCACTTTGGAAGCTGATGCCCAACAGAAGTCTTCTGCACCCAGTGGTCCTAACCCCTGGAAGTGCTGAAGGCATTTGTCCTTGATAAGTCTATAGCTTCATTTTAAAGACTTGCTTTAATTACATTTCAAGGTAGTTCAACCTATGTTTGATATTTATGATCCTTTAAAAGCAAGTATAATTTTATGTTTATGAGATCTGGTATGAGTGACACTTATTGTGTTTATTGAAAGACAATAGGTTAAGTTCATGCTCATCCTGTTCTTTCTCTGTCCTCCCAATAAACACTGGAAATGATAGTGCTGCCACTTCCATTGGCATCTGTTTTAGTTTTCAAAGTTCTTTCACACAGATTTGGACTTCCACAACATATTGGTGAGACAGACAGAGCAAGTGTTGTCTTCCATATTTAATAGATGAGAAAACTGAGGCCTAAAATGTTCAAGAGGAGTACTTGGTCTGTAATTGAAATCCTACTCAATGGTGTGCTGATAAAACAGCTCTCAAAAAAAGGTCCCATTTTATAGTATTTACTGATTTTCAGGTGTAAATAATCCCCCCACAGCCATTTTGAAGCTACCAACATGAAGCTACTGCATGCGGATTTGGGAAGACACGCTCAAAGCTGGCTTTCTTGAGGTAGTATAAGCTAGCTCCAGCACAACACGGGATCCTTCAACTCCTAATCCAGTGTTCTTTATATGCTATCAGATTAAGCGCTTAGGTTGTTAATTTAAAACAAGTTATCTAGCCCAATGTACCGGAGAGGAAGCCTCAAGACAGTAAGTGCATGTGATGCAGAGTTCCTTTATGGGAAAATCAGCCACGGACACTTCTTCTGCATACACCAACATGTACCAGTTTTGATAACCCTACCCTAGCTACAACTGAATGGTCCAGAGAAGCTGTCCCTGAAGTGATCCAGGGATCACTAGGTATATTGGGATGAGTCAGAGATCAATAGCTCCTTTCAGTCCAATCCCACTGATATAATATCTTTTAGCCAAAGATCTCTAGGCATTTTCCACGCCTGTCTGACCATCCCCATTTTACAGATAGAGGAGGCCAAAGTCCCGGAAATCAAATAATATGCTCAAAATCACACAGTGCATTAGAGTTTGACTGAATCGTGACTGGGTTGCTTCACTACTGCACCAGGACACCTCGCCCATCCTGTGAAACACACAGACTTCTGAAAAATGTGACGGGAAGTTCAGAATACCCATCAAAAGCCCTATAGGATGTCAGAAGTGGGAATGTTGCGGGCCAAGAGAGGTCTGTTTTTGCTGTGGTTTTCAGACTATGCTCTATGGAGTCTCAAGGAGTGTAGAGGCCTCCTCAGGGACATGGAAGCAGATAGGCCTGAGGGGGCAAGACCCTGGACCCTTCCATCCAAATGTGCATTAAAGCACTCATCTGTTTTTTATATGGGGTCTCAGATTAATATTTCTTTTGAAGAGAGTGTTCTAGGACTTAAAAAAAAAAAAGTTGGAAAACCTCAGCAAAGACCAAAGTCTAGACTGTTAATTTTCAAACAAGGCTCCTTGGTGTGAGATATTGGCTCTTGTAAACCAAAGGGAGCCTTCTGGCTGCTCTTTTCCCAGGATCTGGCAAGATTATATATGCAAACACACTGGAAAGAATGAAGGTGGATGTAAACTGAAGTCAACACAGATCCTTCGGCCCCAGTCTGAACCATTCTGAAAGTAAGTAGATGCTGTGTATGGCAACCTCACTGGTGATTTTTCTATCACGTGACCTCCAAACAGCCCAGGCACCCCAGGTCCACAGCTGACACCCTGGAGGAGAGCCATGACTCCCGGCTGCCTGCATGAGCACACAGAAGGAGCTCCTCTTCCCACACTTGCTGGGGTGACACTAGCATAGGACACAGAGACCTCTGACAAACCCTCTATGAACACAGACAAGGCAGCTGCGAATAACAATAACAAACACCAGGTTTTCAGATCTATAAACATGCAGTCACCTTGTAATGCATTTCAGGTAGAAAACTAAAGAAACAAAGAAAAATGTCTTCTTAATTAGCCAAAGTAATTCAACTATTTTAAGTTAAAAAAGAGACACAGGGGATGTGACAAATCGAATGGCATAGATTTAATTTGCACTGCACTGTACTAACTTAGGGTCTACTCAGAAAAAATATTAAATACTAAATATTTTCTGAGACAACATTATAAACTTATTAGTAAAGATAGATCTGTACTGAAGCACATATTTTTAAAACAAATATTCATCCTAAAGCTACTATGGAAAAGTACATAGGAAGAGAATATATATGTGTATATATATATATATAGTACTATATATATAGTTTGTTCTTGTTATGCTTTAAAGTATTTAAGTATATGTATGTATGAATAAAATATTTAATTATATGCTTGTTTATGTGTGTGTATATTTATAATGTCCTTTTTAAGACTAATAAAATGTTGTACACCTTCTTGCTAGAATAAAAAGCCTTTAAGCCTGATACTATTCTTTAAAAAGCAATTAAATAATTATAAAATTTTCAAATCATATAAAATGAAAGCATTTGTGGAATCCGGGTCAGAATACTACATATATTAGGATAAGGATTATCTTTATCCTAATACATATACAGAAACATATTTCTCTAGATTTTAATGAGAATATGAAATGGACACAAAGAGAAATGAAAAGCAAAGTGAGGCTAAAATTAAGTGTTAGTTTATCAAGGCCGACCTACTTCACTTTCTTCTAAAAGTACATGCACTAAGATGAAATGCTTGAATCATGTTGGTTGCAAAGGAATTTAACACACTGAGGATCGGTGTTAGTGTCTTGCTAACAATCCAGAACACAGGCAACGATGGAAAATATTCCTGTCTATTACCCTCAAAGCTTAAATTTCACCATACTTGCTAGGCATGTAAAAAGTTAATCTTTAGCAAAGCTGGTGTGCTTAAAATAGTTAGTCTATTGTTCTCAACAAGTTATAAACCTGGATTATGAAACTGTTAAACACTAGAGATACAAAACTCAAATACACAAATTCTTTGGCACACATTTTTTTTCCTCTGGTTTACTTTTCCTCTCGCTCAGACTTTATGACTCAAGGATTAATAAAAAAGAAAAGAAATGCAAACTTCTAGAAGGCAAAGCCAAGTGCTAACAGACATTTTAAAGTGGCATACAGTGTCTTTCTTTTAAATAATTTTGGATTTCTTTTAAATAATTTTGGATTTGGTTGCTTTGTCATATTGCAACACTTTATGTTAAAACATTTTATTAATATTATACTTAGCCATACAGAAAAAAGAAAAAAGCTACCTCAAGGTACATGTTTAAATGTCACCTAATTCTAAATTTGCCTAGTGTCTTGTACTACTACTGATAAAAAACATAATAAGAGTTTGGAAAATATTCTCAACATTATCATAATAATCCTGAAAAGCTGGTATTTTTACCCTACTTTACAGACAACCTCAAGCCCAGGGACGTCAAGATCTAATGGGATTTGAACCAAGATCTTACTTCAAGTCCATTTCTCTTCCCCTTACTCCGGTGCTAGTTCAAGAGATAATCATATCCCCATTTAAAAGAAAATAAGGGGGCCGGCCCAGTGGCGCAAGCGGTTAAGTGCACGCGCTCCGCTGCAGCGTTCCAGGGTTGGCCGGTTCGGATCCCTGGCGCGCACCGAGCACCACTTGGCAAGCCATGCTGTGGCGGCGTCCCATATAAAGTGGAGGAAGATGGGCACGGATGTTAGCCCAAGGCGGGTCTTCCTCAGCAAAAAAAGAGGAAGATTGGCAGGTGTTAGCACAGGCCTGATCTCCTCACAAAAAAAGAAAAGAAAAGAAGGAGATAAATAAATATTAGAATTTGTAGAGCTATAGATAAATTAGGAAAGTATTATTAGTTTTCACAAAGGATTCACCCCAGATTAGGTTACCAGCTCCCATAGCTCATTTAAAAAGGCCTAAACTCGTCCTCAGTCTTTTTAGGAAACTTTCTGTGAATATGAAGGAGTCTTGCCTATAGAGCCAAGTTTGGTGAGTGATCAAATCTATTTGTGCTTCACTTGCAGTATCACAAATAAGGTTTACATTTGTCTTTAAGGGATAAATGGACATAAAGAAGTATAAACCTGGACAAAATATTTGAAGTGACAGTTTCAGGCATGGGACAGACTGCACATGACTGTGATCCTCGAGAAGAGGGGACACAGGAGAGAAGCTTCACATTCACCTTGGCTTTCCGTCTAGAGGCACTTTTCAAACTGCAGAGCAGGGAAGTGGAGACCAAACAGAGACCAGTTGGGTGGAGGAAATGGAGATCTGGGTGGCAGATATGGCAGGAATTTGTGGGGCAGGGTATTGAAGAAAAAGCTGCACAAAGAAAGGACTCCAGAAACATGCATAGGAGTTCCATTGAGTCCTTAGCCAAAATTAAGCAGAGAATACAAAAGGCCTAACCAAGACAGCTATTCTGTGAGCAGAAAAGAGTTTCTGAAGGCTGTACACTGTCAAGAGATGTTGGAATTCCAACCAGCCAGAGAAAAGAGACCTTGCTGAACGCTCCCAAGATTCAGTTGAGACCCCCAAAAGGCAATGCCTTATAAGGACTACTCGAGTGCTAGACTAGGAACCACTCGAGATTTGTCCTAAATCCTTAAAGCCAAGCCTCAATTAGCTCCAGCTCATCTGCTAGAAAATTAAATGCTTGCCAGATCAAAATTCATCCCTTTCTAAGGGAAGACAATGACATCTGAAGTTTTAACACTGTCACATCCACATTGTGGATTACTATACATGCTATACTATACTATACTATAGTCTGGTTGACACCTGAAGAGGATAGTTGTTTCTGCCTACCCAACATGTCTTTCTCCTACTTCTAGGAACACAAATTTACAGCAAGAGAATCTTTCTTTCCTATAGGGAATAGATAGCATTTGGTTTAGCCAGGAGCCTCCATTCTCACTAGTGGCCAAGTGACAAGGAGTAATGGAATGTCCTACCTCTTGGACACAGGGATAGGCACATGACCCAAGCTGGGACAATGAGAGTCCTCTTTGGCACTTGTCCCCTAAAAATGTGGTCATTCAAACTAGTGTGATGTGAAAGTAGGGGTGCTGTTGGTATCAACACCTGCTACATGAAGTGAGCCTGTTCAAGAGATGAGGAAGGAAATATACAGCCATGATGACATCATTTGCACCCCAAGATTTAGTCATGTCAAAAGGACTTTGTAAACCTGGTAGGGTGGGATTCAGAAGTGTTCTAGTTCTAGATTATTAAGCAATAACAGTTCTGACAGGGCCTTAGATGCTCAGGGTAGCATGTATGCTAGACTGTGACTCAGAATATAACTTCCTAGTGACAGAATCAACATTTGATAGGTGAAAATGGATAGTCCCGGCTCCTTGTTAAAGAGCTATGTTATCTTGGGCAAATCTCTTACCTTCCTCCCTCCCCTCCCCCGTAAACTGAGAAGGGGGACCTTCTAGGGCTCTTTCTAGCTACAAAATTTCATGAGTCTATGAAATAAGGGACTTTCCAAAGTCAGCTAGATAACAGGTTGATGCCAATTTATAAAGGTGACTTGTTTAAGCCAACAAAGAAAGGCTGTAAGATGAGAGATACAGGAATCCAGTGACCAAGCTGGAAGAAAAAGCTCATATGCCACCCAATGTCCCAATTTGCTGATTTAGACCAATTTTTCTCCTCTTGTTTACAAGGTTGAATTAAACCAATTCTATGCTCCAGTAACATGGGCTCAACAGAAATGAGGTACAGACTGAAGTGGGCAAGGGGATTATTGTTTTCCCTCAACCCTGCTGTCTCTTGAAGATTTTGAAGAAATCCCCTAATACTTCCTCTACTTTCTAACACATAAAGTTACACACAATGATTTAGGACTGATGTTATGCATAAAAAGGATAAAAGATTGTGCAAATATTTGGATAAATGTAGTAAAACTATACTTGTTTGCCATCTATGCATTTGATGGGATCACCTGAAAGTCCCATGGGAACAAGCACTTGCTTTAGATCTAAAGGTAGCACTTGATTTATTTTAATGAAAACATATGTTTAGTGGGAAATTCCTATTATATTTGAAAAGAGACAATACTACACATCTTTTAGCCTCGTGATCAGGGAAAGGCTAGTTCTCAGAAGTGAGAAGACGGAAATATGAATGAAGACAATGCGAAGCAATCTATAAATACTGGATATATATTTTCTGACCCAATAGCCTGTCAGTTCTCCAAGATTAAGTGACAACGGTCATAGTATAATGAGCCTTTCTTCTTTAGAAGGGGAACAGTTGAGAAAGGGCTTCAAGGAAACATGTGGGAGGTGCCACAGACAGGAAATATATGAACTGAGAATTTTGAACTAAAAAACTGATTGATAAATATGTATGAACTTTTTCCCTATTGGTAAATACTATTCTAGGAAACCTATTTTATTAATAAAAAATTTTATTATATCAGTTTTATTTTCATTTGCCTTGTTATAAAGGATAACAGAGAAAATCTAGAAAAAAGAGATAAGCGTAAAGAAGAAAAAATTTTCTGAAATCCCACAACCCAAATATAACTTTTAAAAATTGGGTATATTTTTTCCAGTCTTTTTTTTTGGTGTGTTTTTAATGCCAGAATCATTTGAAAGCATTTTATAATCATCATCTCATTTAACCCTTATAACAATTTTATGTAGGTATTATTCCCACTTTATAGGTGAGAGTCGCGCAGCCATACCTAATTCCAAAGTCTGTGCATTTAAGCACTACACTGCCTTGCATGCAAATGTGTGAATATATATGTATATGTATGTGTATGTGTATGTATATACGTTTACATAAGTATATAATGTATATATGTATGTGTATACATATATATGCACTTATGTGTTCATTTCTACGTTCATATATGCACAAATTTTCATAATTGTACCATAAATGTTATAACTATACACAGTATATTGTAATTTATATTTCTCACTTACAACACATCAAGCAAAGGTTCCCAATGAGGTCACAGGAAACCACAAACTGAGAGATAAAAAAGGTCAACTGCTATTTGCCAGGTGTTGAGCTCCCCGAAGGGAGAGCCGAGGGTACAAAAATCTTGAGAATGTTTTCTGACATGAAAAGGGACTCACGTCTAAAGCCAAGAGAAACATCTGACTCAGGATCCTTGAAGTGGAAAGGCTTTTGACCTATGATAGAACGTATTTTGGCATTTGCTTATGTTTTGTCTGAGCCACTTTCCCACTTCTAGGAGTGGAAAGTCCTATAAAGGTAATTCAGATTCAACATGAGCATTTTGTGACAAGTCCCCATAATTCAAAAAATGACTCAGCAAGTAGACTTATCTCCACTCTGCCCCACAATGCTGAGCACAGTCAATGAACATTTTATAAATGTGATGTATATCTCCTAAGCTTCATCATATGACTATGAGTGATAAATTATTTTGGATCCTCATTGACTGTTGCAACTCAAGAGTCCACAACAAACTAATTCTTGTTCTCCTTAAACCATATTATTTCCAGTTCCTGCCATATCTCTTTTTTAAATCACAGTCACCACCATTATTCCAGTTTCTCTGACAGAAAATTTTGACTCACATTTTACTCTCTCCTCTTCATTCCTCCCTCCTACGCTAATGCATCAAATCCTACCAATTCTTTCTTTTTTTATATCTTGGCATTGGCCCCTTTGTTTAGCTGCCCATTGCCTCAACCCTGGTCAAGGTACTTAGAATTATCACATCATTTCATTATAAGCAGCATTAAGAAGGAAAGGGGCCACTAAGAGTAACTATTCTGTTACAAGTTTAAACCTGATTGCACTGGGCACACCAGATGCCTGTTCACTTACTTACGGAACCCCCTCATCTTCTCATCTCTTTTCCTGCATACCACTGCCACATAATCATCCCTAAACATAAAGTGTAAGCTTCCTGCTAAGGTTTTTAAAATCAAATCCAGGCTTCATACTGCATTCAGAGTAACTTGCAGATTCCTTAGTCAGGTCTTTATAACTTGACCTCTCCCTAACTTTCTGTTTCCTCCTACTCTTTTCCATGACCATGCTATTTCAATAAACTTGTGATACTCCGTGGTCTCTAAACATAGCAGGTATACTCCACCCACTATTTTTTTGTTTCTACCCTCCATACTCCTCTTTACCACAGAATTCCTATTCCTTTCAAGTCCATTTCACTTTACATATCAGCCCTAAATGCTTAACCATACCGTCCTATGAATACATATTCTATCATTTTAGTGCCCAGAATATAACATCCTATTCTTTACTTTTGTCTCTGTGTGTACCATCTAGACAAATAATAGTAAGAATAATTTACATCTTTAACGAATTTTACAGCTCATGAAACACCTTTTTTTTTTTTGCTATTTTTTCCAGCTTTATTGAGATATAATTGACATATAACATTGTGCAAGTTTAAGGTGTACAACGTGATGATTTCATTTCATATATTGTGAAATGATTAATACAATAAGGTTGGCTAAAACATCCACCACCTCACATTGTTACCTTTTTTGTGCGTGTGTGGTGAGAACTTTCAAAATCCACTCTCTTAGCAACTTTCAAGTAGATGATACAGTTAACCATAGTCACCATGCTGTACACTAGATCCTCAGAACTTATTCCTCTCATAACTGGAAGTTTGTACCCTTTAACCATCTTCAGCCATTTCCTCCAACCCCTGCTCCTGGCAACTATCAATCTACTCTCTGTTTCTGTGAGTTCATTTTTTTAAAAATCCACATATAAGTAAGATCATACAGTATTTGTCTGTCTCTGTCTGACTTATTTCACTTAGCATAATGCCCTCAAGTTTCATCCATGTTGTCACAAATAGCAGGATTTCCTTATTTGTCATGTCCGAATAATATTCCATTATATACATATGCTGCATTTTCTTTATCCATTTATCTGTTGATGGACACGTAGGTTATTTGCATGTCTTGGCTATTGCAAATAATACTGCAATGGGCATAGGGGTGCAGATATCTCTTCTAGACAGTTATTTCATTTCCTTCAGATATATACCCAGAAGTGGGATTGTTGGATCATATGGTAGTTCTATTTTTAATTTTTTGAGGAACCTCCATGCTGTTTCCCATATGGCTGTACCAATATACATTCCCACCCTCAGTGCATAAGAGTTCCCGTTTATCCACATCCTCACGCAGCACTTGTTATCTCTTGTCTTTTTGATAATAGCCATTCTAACAGGTGTGAGGTGATATCTCATTGTGGTTTTGATTTGCATTAACCTGATGATTAGTGATGTTGATTACCTTTTCATGTACCTGTTGGTCTTCTTTGGTGAAATGTCTATTCAGGTCCTTTGCTTATTTTTAAATCAGATTATTTATTTTTTTGCTTTTGAATTGTATGAGTTCCTTGTATATTTTGTATAATTAACCCCTTATCAGATATATGGGTTGTAAATATATTCTCCTATTCCATAGGTTGCCTTTTCATTCTGTTGATCATTTCTTTCGCTATGCAGAAGCTTTTTAGTTTGATGTAGTCCCACTTGTTTATTTTTGCTCTTGTTGCTTGTGCTTTTGGTGTCATATCCAAAAAAAAATCAAAGCCAAGATCAATGTCAAGGAGCTTTTTCCCTGTGTTTTCTTCTCAGAGCTTTATGGTTTCAGGTCTTACTTTTAAGTCATTAACCCATTTTGAGTTAATTGTTGTGAATAGTCTAAGATAAGGGATCAATTTCATTGTTTTGTATGTGACTATTCAGTTTTCCCAACACTATTTATTGAAGAGACTATTTTTCCCTCGTTGGGTATTATTGGCTCCCTTGTCAAATATTAGTTGACCACATATGCACTAGTTTTTCTGGGTTCTCAATTCTGTTCCATTGGTCTATGTGTTTGTTTTTAAGCCAGTACCACACTGTTTTGATTACTATAGCTTTGTAGTATAGTTTGAAATCAGGAAGTGTGATGCCTCCAGCTTTGTTGTTCTTTCTCAAGACTGCCTTGGCTATTTGGGGTCTTTTGTTCTACCATACAAATTTTAGGATTTTTTTTGCTATTTTTGTAAAAACATGCCATTGGAATTTTGATAGGGATTGCATTGAATTTATAGATGGCTTTGGGTAGTATGGACATTTTAACAATATTAATTCTGATCCACTAACATGGGATATCTTTTCATTTATTTGTGTCTTCAATTTTTTTCATTGATGTCTTATAATTTTCAGTGTACAGATATCTTACCTCCTTGGTTAAATGTGTTCCTAAGTATTTTATTATTTTTGATGCTATTGTGAATGGGAATTTTTCTTTATTTCTTTTTCAGATTGTTGTTAGTGTATGGAAATACAACTGATATTTCTACGTAGATTTTGTATTCTGTAACTTTACTGAATTCATTTATTAATTCTAACAGTTTTTTGGTGGAGTCTTTAGGGTTTTCTATATATAAGAACATGTTATCTACAAATGGAGACAATTTTATTTCTTCCTTTCCTATTTAGATGCTTTTTATTTCTTTTTCTTGCCTGATTGCTCTGGCTAGGACTTCCAGTACTATGTTGAATAGGAGTGGTGAGAGTGGGCACCCTTGTCTTGGGCCTGATCTTAGAGGAAGAGCTTTCCACCTTTCACCATTGAGTATGATGTTACCTGTGAGCTTGTAATATATGGCCTTTATTCGTTGAACTATGTTCCTTCTATACACAATTTTTTGAGAGTTTGTATCATGAAAGGATGTTGAATTTTGTCAAATGCTTTTCTCCCTCTATTGAAATGATCATATGATTTTTATCTTTCATTCTATTAATGTGATGTATCCTGTTTATTGATTTGTGTATGTTGAATCATTCTTGCATCCAGGGATGAATCCCACTTGATCATGGTGTTGATCATGGTGAACATGGTGTTTAAATGTGCTGTTGAATTTGGTTCGCTAGTATTTTGTTGAGAATTTTTGCATCTATATTCATCAAGGATATTGGCCTACAGTTTTCTTTTCTTGCAGTGTCCTTATCTGGCTTTGGGATCAGGGTAATGTTGGCCTTGTAAAATAAGTTTGGGAGTGTTCTCTCCCGTGAAATTTTTGGAAGACTTTGCAAAGGGCTGGCACTAATTCTTCTTTTAGATGTTTGGTAGAACTCTCCAGTGAAACCATCTGGTCCTGGGCTTTTCTTTGTTGGAAGGTTTTCTATTACAGATTCAATCTCCTTACTTATTATTAGTCTGTTTGGATTTTCTATGTCATTATAATTCAGTCTTGGAAGGTTGTATGTTTCTAGGAATTTTCCATTTCTTCTAGGTGTTCAATTTGTTGGCATATAATTGTACATAATAGTCTCTTATAATCCTTTGTATTTCTGTGGTATCTGTTGTAACATCTCCCCTTTCACTGACAATTTTATTTATTTGTCTTCTCTCTTTTTTTCTTGGTTAGTCTAGCTAAAAGTTTGTCAGTTTTGTTTATCTTTTCAAAGAATCACATTTTAGTTTTGTTAATATTTTCTATTATTTTCCTATCCTCTATTTCATTTATTTCTGCTCTAATCTTTATTAGTTCCTTTCTTTTGCTAACTTTGGGCTTAGTTTGTTCTTCTTTTTCTAGTTCCTTGAGGTGTAATGTTAGGTTATTTATCACAAAGTGCCTTCTAATACATTATCTGGTTTGATACTAAAAAACAGAAAGGGTAGCAATTATTTGTTCCCATTTTGCAAAGAAGATAATTTGAACCACAAAGGCTGAAAGTTGTAGCCAAGGTCACACAGCCAAAATTCCCTTCTTCCAAATTTAGTAAAATAAATAAAAATTTCAAACATTAAACGAGATATGCTAACAATATTCAAACAAAGGAAGAGATACAGTCTAGTAAAACATTTGAAAGACGGTGGTCAGAGAAAGAGAGCTACAACAATGTAGAGATCCAAGAGTAATCTATCTCCAAAGCAGTGGTAGGAGACGAAAGCAGCTCCATGAGAACTGAAGAAATTTTGGGGGAGTCTTACAAATGCCCCATAATACAGAGGGAAGCACTCTGAGCAGTCAGTAGGCAATGTAGGCTCCAAAATTTTTTGCAGAATGAGCTTTTAGAGTAGAAGTCTTGGCCCGTCACCATGACACCCACTCACCCAAGGTGAGAATGACTCTGGAATGTCAAGCTGAAGCTGGGGAATTAAGTGCATAGAACTGTCTCTGTTAAAAGCAAATGCTCCACTGTCATGGTGCCAAAAAAAAAAAGCAAATGCTCCAAAAACTCTCCTCAAATTATAGCAAATCTGTGTCCAAGGGTTACCACTGATAGGACCAGAATATGTCCCTTCTTAAAAAAAATAAATCTCAGTGAAATGGTAAATAAAGCAAAGAGTAGAACCCAAATTCATCAACTGTTACCATACATACCTGCCAGCTGAATCCCTTTCTCTACAGTCAAGCAAAAGTAAAATCCCAGTAATATCCAGCCCTCAAACTTAAGTTCTAAGAGAAAATAAACAGGTCTCATAGAAGATAGGATGACAAATATGGTTCATGGATACAATATTTGGGAAAAGAGATGGTCTAGCTAGCACTTTCCACATTAAATATGAGAAAGATGGAATCAAATGGCATAGCAACTATGCAAAAAGAAAAAGAAAAACATAGAGGAAAGAGAAGGGAGAAGGAAAGAAGGATCAAGAGAGAAAGGTATCAAAGACTGATGAAAAATACATTCTAGGAAAAAAATGCCTCAAGAAACAGAAGAAAAATTCTATAAGAAATATTTTGCCTCATAAAAGACATTAAAAAGGATGAGTTTGATAAAAGAATAAAGCAAAGATGAGATGAAAAGATAGTAGAATGAACAGAAAAGAGAGACAATAGTGCTCAGGATATAAAATAAAGACCAGAACACCACTGCTAGAGAACTAATAAATTAATTAGGAAAAAAAAAAAGGTTGATAAATTTTGTTAAATGACTTTTTGGTATCTGTGGCATCTACGGTGATGATTATATCTTTTTATCCTTTTGTTAGACAAAGGACTGAAATCTTTGATAAATAAAATCTTTTATAAATAAAGAAAAAGATTATTAGAGAAATGGATGAATATTGTGAACAAGCTGGTCACACTAAAAATGTGTGACTAATGGCCAAGACACACACATACACACACACATACATGCACACACACACTCAAACTTATTTTAAAGGAAGGGAAATCACAAAAAGACAGTACCAATCAGACTGGCAAAAATTTAAAACTTTATTAAAGTTGTTGATGAAATGGGGAAACAAGCCATCTCACAAATTATTGGTGATGGTGTAAAATGCTGTCACCTTGTTATCAAAGTGCTGTTACCAATTTTTCTAACCCAGCAATTACACTGGTGGGAATTTATCACGTCACATTTGCCCAAATCTGAAAATGCAAATGTACAATATAAATATGTGTGGGTTTTTTTTTTTTTTTGGTGAGGAAGATTGGTCCTGAGCTAACATCTGTGCCAAGCTTCTTCTATTTTGTATGTAGGATGCTGCCACAGCACGGCTTGATGAGTGGTGTGTAAGTCCACGCCCGGGATCTGAACGTGTGAACCCCGGGCTGGTGAAGTAGAGTGCACAAACTTAACCACTACACCACCAGGCCAGCCCCAAATACGTTATTTTTGATTGTACTATTGTTTGAAATACCACCCCCCCACCAAATTTAAAAACAAAAACAAAAAACAGAAGCAATCTCTGTATGTCCATCAATGAGTTACTGGTGAAAAGAATTATGGCATATTTGCACCATGAAATACAGTGAGCTTACTAAAAAGACACTATTGAAGCAGTGGTGCGGGTGTGGAGGAATCTCTGAAACATACTGTTAAGAGAAAAAAATGCAAGGTCAGAAGAACGAGTATAGGATAATTCTATACATATAAAGAAACAAACAAAGAGAAACAAACAAACAAAAAACTCCAGAATATCTGTTTCTTTCTTCCTTACCATCTACATCCAATCCATCCATTACTAAATCATGTGGACTTTATTTTCTAAAATACCATGAAATGCCTCCATTTTTCTTCAGCCATGTGCTAGTCCAAGTTGCCTTCATTCTTTCCCTTTCACTTCTGCAACAGCCTCCTAACTGGATTCTAACTAGGAACTTCTCCCCACTTTTGCTAGTCTACACTCTAGCCACTTTGGGCACCTTCTGTTTCTTGAACAAGCTATGGTCCTCTTGGCACATACTCTTTGCACATACTCTTGTCTCTGTCTGGGACATCGCCTCTAATGCAACTCAGTTTTCTATTCTTCGAATTTCAGCACAATTGTCACTTCCTGAGAGAAACTCACATGCTCTTTTTTTGTTGCATTTAATTTATAATTATAGATTTACCTGTGTATGGCTAATATCTATGTCCTTCTGCTAGAATATAATCCCTAGGAAAGTTGGTAATGTATCTATTTTTGCTCATCATTGAATGCTCAACAAGGAAACTGACTCAGAAATGAAATAAATACATGTGTATTTCTATCTATCTATCTATCTATCTATCTATCTACCTACCTACCTACCTATGTACCTACCTATCCATCCATCCATCCATCCATCCATCCACCCACCCACCCATCCATCCATCCATCTATCCATCTAACCATCCATCCATCCATCCATCCTGTAGTTGAATTAAAAATATCTGGAAGAAACAATTAGCCATGGTTATTATCTAGGGATTGAGACTAAGGGAAGGGATAAGAGTAAAAAGTAAAAAGACTCATTTTCTATTTTAAATATTTGCATCCGTTTACATTTTTACTAGGTTCACTGGATAATTAAAAAATAATTTATCATAATAAAACTATTACTTTATTTTTGATGACATGAGTCCAAGTGTATCTTAGAAATTTCTTTTTCAGCCTACAAAGGTAATTATAGTTTCTTAATATCCCATCACTAGGACTATAATTGTAACTTTGAGAAACCCGCATATTAACACAGTTCTCTTCTCTTTCTAATTCATTTCAGTTCTGTTTCAAGTGTAGAGTAAATAGATCTTCTCACAAGCATTCTTATGTGTGTTTGTATACTCATGCAAACACACATTTTTTTTCTCATTAAACGTGTTAGAAAATTCCCCCAGGAAATTCAGTCACATTGTTATAGTCTTTTCATAGGAAGAAACAATATGTAGGAAACAAGATTCTCTTGATTTTGATTAATGAAAAAAGGAATCCCTTTAACTCAGTTCACCTTAGAGCATCTTCCCTTGACAGAACTACCAGCTCCTATTCTAAGTTTGGACTAAGAACAATCATAGAACAACCCTACAGAAGGAGCCCTATAGATTAGAAAGAAAACAAGGCCATTCTGTGTTGTTTTCAGGTTTCCTGAATTGTTAAGTAAGCGGGACGATCTTGTCTGGTCATGCATCAAATTCTCCACTCTCGTGTGTTGGAAATTGTCACAACTCCAAGAACTTCTGAGTTGGAGATAAGCCATGAAGTATTATAAGGTATTATATTAATAGAATAGAATAGAATATGATTAATTATAAAGATATCTCATTCAGATAATACCCACTAGAACACTCAGGGGTGGAGGAATGTTGAAAGGAGGGGAAAATTTAGTAGAGATTTGATTCTGTGAGAATGGTGAAAACCTGTGACTTCCCTTAAGGGACAGAAATTCACAAAATCATTCACCCTTAGTATAACTTACACCGTTGGTATAACTCAGCCTTAGTATAATTAGAGTGTACCACTTCTGATTGCAAAAGCCCAAAGATTAGTCACTTGACTAGAAAGAGTTCCTCTTATACAGGTGACCTCTGGAAAGAAGTCAAGAGCACTTCCTAGTACTCTAGCACACTCTAATAAATACATCTCAGAATTTATTGATATGTGAGCATTGCACTTAAAACCCGTGCATCCCTGACCACAGTCACAGCAGTCAGAATAGAGGTTTCCTTTGGGGAGTGAAATTGACAGCAAAGCAAGAGGGAGGGAGTTGTCTGGGTGCCAGAAGTGTTCTATAACTTGATCTGGCTATTGCCTCCATAGACATATACATGTGTAAAAATTCATCGAGCCATACATGTACGATTTGCACACTGCATGAATGTAATATCTTGATTAAAACAAAATTTAAGTCAAGGTACAATTATTTTCCGGAAGGCTAGGGGACTTCTCATTGTGGAGAGAAATCTTTAACAAGAAAAACAGCACAATCTGAATGCCATTTCTAAGGTCTAATAAGAATTTTATGGTATAACAAGAATTCTATTATAAATGATGTTTTGCGGATGTCCTAAAGATGGGGCTCCACTAATAACTGCTAGAGAATGAGAATGTAATTTGAAATGCTGAATTTTTAGTAATAATCAGAAAAAGACAACTGGCCACCAGCCTCCTACTTGGGAGGATAAACTATGTTGAAAATTTCTGCAATAAAAATTTCTTTCCAGTCTTGGCTTTGACATTCCCACTTATATCTAGGGGAGCAAACAAATTATTAAATGATTCCCAGAAAAAATCAAATACACTGCAATTAACACACACACACACACACACACACACACACACATGTGTATGTACTAGAGGAGCAGGGAGGGGCTGGATGTATTGTTACCCTTTTTAAATATTAAGGAATTGCTCCCTCCTTTTACATCCAGCATAATCTGCCTTTAAGTCCTTGGGACTTGGAACTATATATCATAAAAATGGATCCTGCAATTAAATAGTCATTAGAATAAAAGTAATAATCTACACTTACTCTAAAAAATAAGAACTAAATAGCATTTTATGATGGTTTAACAGAAAACAAAAAATATGTACCGAGTAGCCAACAAACAATTGAGACAATTGGAACCACCTGAGCCCGTCACCACCCATGGTGGGAAGTCAGGGCTGTGTTCTCATGCAGAACTGAGCTTCTAGAAAATTTTAACACAAATCATCATGTGTTAATCTTGCTCTTCTCTTGAAATATTTTACCCAATCTTAAATATTAATTCTTACCCTAAAACTGAAAGTTCACATACTTCTTTCACAGCCTGTGGCCACAGTAGGTGCTCATTTCTTATTAAATAATATGATGTATAATATGACTTTTTAAAAATCACCTTCCTTTACCCTCTCTTCAAATGTATACTTTCAGACTACTCAGCCCAGACGCCTTTTCTTCAATAACGTCGACCCCACCCCATCCAAACTCCAGCATCCATCGAAACCTCTAAGTGGAGGTTCCCAAGTCCTCTAGACAGAGCCTCTCTCCTGAGGTCTAAACCTCCATTTTCACAACCTGAAACTGAGCTCATATTCTCTCTGCATCCCAACTTTATCTTCATCCTGTATTCCCAACATCACAAACTCAAAACCTGAGCCAATACAATGATCAAATCCTTTCTTTCCACCTCCAGTAAGTCTCTTCCTTCCATTTTCTTCTAATTTCCCTCTCCTTGTCCTGCTTACAAAGTGCCTTGCCCATATTCAGGGGCCTCCTCTATATCCACCTGCCTCCAGTGCCTCCATTTATCTATCCACCCTTCACAGTCAGAGTTTTTGTTTCAAAATGCAGTTCTTACCACTTCGTTGCTCACAGCCCTCTTTGGCTCCCCAACTCACATGGAATAAAACTCTTAACTCCTCAGTTTGGTATTTAAAGCCTTCTACAAGGAGACTATAATCTAATTTCCAAACCTAACCTTCCAACTATGCTCCAACTCCTGTACCTTATGTTTGGTCATACCTCCTGTGTTTCCCCCCAAACTCAAAATATCATCATACCTTTGAAAAGTGTCTCCCTTCAGTTGGAGTGCTCCCCTCTTCCACGTTTATTTCCAGGTCAATTTCAAATGGGAGATAGAATAGTTTTGTGATAAGACCCCAGAATTTGGCTTCAGATAACCAGAGTTCAAATCCCAAGGCCACAACTTTCTTGTCATCAAATCTTGGGTAAATTGCTTAACATTTCTGAGAGCCTCAGTTTCCTCATCTCTATACAAAGAGAATGATAATGGTATCCATATCGCAGGATTGTGGAAAGGACTAGATGAGTTAAGTCATAGAAAGCACTTAACACAGTCTTCAGTATTTAACAAGCATTTATATTAGCTACTATTATCATCATCATTACTATCTACTTCAAGAAGATGTTCCTATCTCCTTTATGGAAATTAACGCCTTCCTCTCGCTTTTCCTTCCATAGGACACTATCCATGGCTCTAATTACATTTATAAAAATATGACATATATGAGATATTAATAACTGCCTGCCTTACTTCACAGGGAAGAATAAATTCCACAAACAGTTATTAAGCACTAAACTACTTCTTAATTATCAGTAGTGTATACCTACTGCGTTGTATTTTTCTCTTCAGTTATCCCATCATTCATTCACATCTTCCCAACCTGCAATCATGTTTAAACCTACAACCTGGACAACATGTTAGGGTCCTCACTTCCCCACTCTTCCCATATGCTGATATTCACTGAATCTTGCAGAGTCTACCTCCTTAATACATTTTATAACCTGACTCGCTTTGGTCCTATTGGCCTTGCCTTGGTGAATTGTTATTCACCAAGATTATTATAATTGTTTCCAACTAGAGGCTTTAATACAAGTGGCCTTCCAAGACAACACTTGTGACCATCCCTATGACAGCACCCACCACAATGTATTTGCCTGCTTACGCATCTGCATCGCCAACTAAATACCAAGTTTCTTGCATGCAGAGATCATGTTTTATTCATAGTGGGTAGTTTGATATGTGGCACATAGTAGGCTATTAATAAGCAGGCTATCAATAAGCACATGTTGCAAAAATGAGTGAATCGTTACATTCCACTATATTTCCACACACTTAGGTTGAACCTATTTCCTTACAAATGCCCCAGATATGGATTGTAGGCCACAATAGTACAGCCCTGAGGTTGGATCAAGGGACTAGGAATTCCTCAGGGGGTTTAGAAATTCTGTTCCAATAGCTTCTGTGGAAGGCACACAGGCCAGCAAGAGTGCGAAAGGAATGAGGCTCAGAGAAAGGATGGCACGGAAAGGAAAAACAATGAATTTGGGACCATCTCTCTTTTCTAAGGCATGATGTCAGACCAGTTCAAAGGTGACTGAGACATAGTCCTCATTTTCAGGGGCAACACAGTCCACGCAGAAAAACTTACCTACCACTATGAGGGATGCTGTGATGACCATCCAGATCCCCCTTCAGGGAGGAAGGACTGATTCCCCAGCTACTGGGAGTGCTACTGGCCCCATGGATATTCCTTTAGCTGAAGAGAGCCTCATCGCTCAAAGTCATGCCCTTCCCCAAAGCAACCCACATCTAACTGGTCCATGCAATGTATTAAGGCCCGGCCTCCTCATCCAACTTGGAGCAACTCCGCAGGGCCATCCAGTTGTAGTATCCCTGGAAGGTTGGCTGAGACCTCCACTGAGACTGCATGGCAACTCAACTTCTCCCTCTATCCAAAGCTGCTTCCTTCTCTTTCCTACTAAAGGTGCTGATATCAAGAACACTCCCAAAAAACCATCTCTTGGCTAAACTCTGTCTCAGAATCTGCTTCCCAGGGAACCTAACCTGTGACAATCAACGATAATGAAGATGGGATGGAATTTTATGACAGCACATGCCATAACTCAGGGGAGAGAACTACCGGCCTATGGGCCAACTTTGGTCCCTGGAATTGTTTTATGTGGACCTTTCAGTAGTTAAAAAATTGTGAACTATTTGTCAACAAAATAAAATTATTTTGAGAAGCTGAAGGCCTGCCAATAATGGGCCAGCATTTGCACATGGCACTGAGAGCTGGGGTTGAGGGACGATATTCCATTTAAATGGCATTCACACACTCTACTGTGCCACAGTCCTTAACCAGTGTCCTTCATTCATTCTTTTACCTGCCCAGCCCTGAGGACATTTGAGTTTGATGGGTCATGACTGATTTCAGTATTCCAGTTTCTAACCTCAAGGCAGGCTACTGCCTTGGTCAGCCGGCTTCCCTCAATAACTTACAACTCTCATCTGACTTTTTCCACAAAATGTAAGCCCCTTTCCAGGTTGGGTCTGTGTAATAGTCATCTTGGTAGATGTCCCCAGCAGATGTGCTAGGTTGGTGAACAGAGCAGTTGTTCAAAGTATGCTTGTTAAGTGAATAAAATTAAATAGAAGACCCCCTTCACCACTTTGTGATAACCTTAAGCAGTGTCTACTCTTCTAGAATATTCTGAGGGAGACTCTGTGTGGCTTTTTGGATATATGAAGAAGTTTTTCTGACACACAGAAAAAAGTTAGGGTCTCCTTTTCAGAAAACAGGACCATTAGTGTGTTTCCAAGGCTTAAGGATGAACACAGGTTATTGGAGAGGCAGTAAGTAGCCCATAACACAGGACTCGTTTGTTTGGCTGAAGTCACCAAGAGCAAAGCCCTGGAGAACTCAGCAATGCAGAAGAGGTCCTGGCTGTGCTGCCCAAGTGCAGGTAAATGACTTAAGTAATTGCTGTCCTGGGGCAGTCAGTCAAAACGCCGAGTTGAAAGTATAAAAGGGCAGGTGCTCCCACAGAGGAAAAATTATCAACTACTGTTAGACAGAATAATAAGAGACTGCTGACATTTCACCTTTTATTATTATAGCAATACTTTAAGAATGCAGTGTAGTTAAGGTTGTCAGAATTTCATTTTAACCCCCTCTTTGAGGCTGTTAAAAATTCACTCAGGCTGAAACTTGCCTTTCAGGTTCTCAGCCAGATTTGTGCTTTGTTTTTAATCCGTTGTTCTCTAATGGAATGCAAAATGTAATTCAGGGGAAAGAGTATTTCCAAGGATCTTTCTACAAACTGCTTCCTACCTCAATTCCTTTCCTTGTTTGCTCCACTCTCTGCCCAAAGGTTAGTTTTAACAACAAAAACAACCCAAAAGATACACTCAACTGAGAGAGGATTAAAGGCTTTTGGCAGTGTTTATAAGAATAGCTGTAGCAATAAGCAATATTCAACAAGTAGGAATCTGTTAAGCAGTGTTCATTAAAGGGAATCAGAATCTTGGAAGGCTGCAAATGTCCATAAGAGATGTAGTTGAACCAACAGGTATTTTTGTAGCACTCACTGAATAAAAGGTAACCAATGACAGTTCAAAAATGTCTTCATAGGCATGGCATAGAGGTGACAATCTGGTAGGAAGGAGAAGCTAGAGATACTGTCCCAAGTCTATATTTGTATAGCAAACCCACTAATTTTGTTTAGACTGTGTGCTCTTGGCACTCAAAGCTCCCCATGTCCCTCTCCCCCCAAGCCAAATGTCACTGATGACAAAATGCTACAGGAAGGGGAAAGAACCGATGATTTATTGGTCAGTTACTGTGTTCCAGATAGAATGCTAGGCACGTTATAGTCATAAGGTACTGTGAAGCTACCAAGAGGCATGAGACGTCCCTTATCCCTATTCTCCAGCTGAAACATACTTTAGGTATATCTACCTGTGCATACATGGCTTTAAACACTCCCGTGCTTGCTTTGCTTATCTTAAACTCAAGCAGCTGTCCAGCTAGACTTATTATGTTGCTCAGCATATGAGACATCACCATATATAATAGAGTATTTACTTTTGCAGACATCCCCCCAGCTCTTTGATAGACGTGTTAGGTCTCGCATGTGCCACCCTTCTCATTACAGTAGTGCCAGAACCTGGGAAAGTGCTATAATTAGCTTTTTATTATTATAAGCATTTCTGCAATACTTTCCATTTGCAAACTGCTTAACAATCAACTCTACTCTCTATGTCTCACAAAAAATCAGATAGCTCAACACTTGTTAGCTTTGTTTTATGGCTCTGAATCCTCAGGCCCCGAGTTCAAAGAAATCAAGGGTTCTGCAGCCAGCTCAGGCTTAAGACCAACACAGCTGCTCTGTTTTTATCCAGCCTCTCAGTCTGGCTGCCCAGCTGCTTTCCAATCCTTTTCCTGAGTATATATATTTTTTATTTTTAAACTCTTGGAATTAAGAAAATTATAGTAAGAATATTGGCCCCAATTCTCCATTTTTAGCATGAAGAACTCACAGCCTGGGCTTTTGCCAAGCGTTGCTGGAATAATTTTGGCAGATCTGAGACAGCCTGCAGACAAGTTCCCTCAGCTGCTGGAGAAGCAAAGATGAATCTCTTCAGGGGCCATTTTGCCGGCCTGTGTCTGTGGCAGCCAGGAGGGAAGGCGCATCCCAGGCAGAGTTCAGGTGCGTTGCCCAGCAGGGCAGAGGCCGCAGTGGAGCAAGTGGGGCAGACGAGTGGGAGAGCTGGTTGGCCTTGGGAAGCTTCTTCGGAGAGCAATGGGGCTTCTCAGGGATGTGAGTCACGCCCACAAGAAGGTAAGGCCCAGGTGGTTCTGACTTTCCAGCACGGACTATTTAGCCATTGTCTTAGAAAATGGATGGCAAAATATGGTCAAAGGCCTAAAGAACAACTGTAGCTCAGTTTTGGAAAAGGTCTTGTGGAGAGCTGTCCCTCTCGCCTTGAAGTCAGGCTGTTTTGTCTACCATTCTTGAATAACGCCATCATCCCATATTTGTGGCAATAAAAACACTTGCTCTCCCACATCTTCATTTCATAATCTCTATGATACTTGCTATTAAATCCAGAGGCAGTGATTCCTTGTTAGACTTTCTTTTTAAACTGCCACTTCACAGCTCCATAGTATGTACGCAATAATTGCTCAGAATAGTTCATTTTTTAACTATGTTAAGTGCTGCTAATAATATTTCTACCAGTATCAAGAAAGACAATAGTCTCAAATTAGGATATATTTGTGAACTGGGTATCCCTTTCCATTCTAATTACAAATCCAATTTGTTTCTAATATTCTGTTTACTCCTCTTTAAGCAGATTGGGTCAGCTGGTCCATCCCATTTTCAAAAAAACTTCTCCCTCTTGTACTCTCATTTTCCCCAAATACATTTGCATCATCATTATCACCAACATTAGTTGAGCACTTTCTATATGCTAGGCATTAGCCTGAGAATTTTATGTGTGCTGACTCATTATTTGTAGTAGTAATGGGAATTATTATTTTACAGATGTGGATACCAGGACACAGAGAGGTTAAATAATTCACACAAGAGCAGTCATATGAGAATTGGGACACATGCTATCTGGCTCCAAAGCCAGGCTCCTTACCACTATGCTCTACGGCCCCTGCTGATTCCCGGCCATGAGTATGTTGCCATTTCCAAAGCACTTTTATGTGCATCTTTTCATTTGATTCTTACAACCACACATAAGGTTTTGTTTAAACTGGAAAATCTCGTTTTATTTCTTCCAAGACTGGGGAAGATACGTAATATTTTATTTTGTTGAATTTATTGAGGGTTTGGCTATTTTTTTTCAGATGAAAATTCTAGATTTAATCAAGATTTAATTCTAGATTTAATCTAAAGCAACACTGTGGACTTCTCCACCTAAAAAAGTTAAAGTTCTATTCAACTGTAAATCATCTCAAATTATTCTTCATGGCTTCTATTTTCCTATTATAAAGCAAAGTCCTACATTTTGCAAGGGGATGTGCTGAATTCCAGCAGAAACAGGAAGTGCATTTAAATTTGGCTTAAGTTATAACTGACTGCATTTCAAAATCGAATAGTTTAGGTTTTACATATTTATAGTTATATGAGTATATTTGTACTTATGTGTCTAGATTTATATATACCAGGACAAATTCCAGAAAGGATTTTCAGAGGTTTGGAACATATACTGCTTGGAATTTATATATACCTCTGTTCTCCTCTCTTGATATAAATAAGTAGTTTATTCTACTTTTTAATATCTCTACTTATATCCACAAAGTTTTAAAAAAGGATATATATGATAATGTGGTCTAATAAAAATAAATGCTCAATTCCTTATTGAATTAATGTTTCTTTTCATGTTTACTCACTTATAGTTCTCAAATTGATCATCATTAAGAAAATTTATGAGTGTTTTGTAGAAAACAACTGGACTGAATTCCACAGGAATATGAATAATACAGATGCCACTACTTGAATGTATACGTCGTTCTTGGAATGAAATCCTTCCATGCCTATTATCTTACTGATGATCTTTAGGACATTACAGGGAGGCCCATGGAGAAAAGATCAGTATTTCCATATCATGCAGAGGCAATGGAAGTGCTTGAGAGAATTCAACACCCAAGGTCAGCTGAAGAACCAAGCCCGATGCCGTGCCTGCCTATAGTAATGTCCTGTGTACAGATTACTTGTCATAGTAAATATTCCTTCCTACTGACAGTCACACTAATACTCCTGCTGAACAACTAACCCCCAAAAGAGCATCTTAGGGAAAGCTGGGCTTAGTTTCAGCTTCATGGCCAATAAATATCTGCATAAACAAGCTCTAGGGGCACCTGGCAGAGGTTAGTGCACAGACCAAGGTTATAAAACATTCCAGCGCTTAACCTAACCGAATGACACGGACCAAGAAAGCTTTTCCAAAAACAGGCAGCTGCATTTCATCTTTGCATATTCAGACTAAAGAAAATAAATACCTGCTGTTTCAAACAGCTGGGTAGTTCACTGGAACGCTGATGGGTCACCAAAGTCATGGACAGTAGTAATGATTTTCTTATGGTGGTAGGAAGACCCCATGAAGGGAGGTCCTATAGCCTGCCAAGAAACAAGGGCCTTAAGACCACTGAAGAAACAGAATGACACCGAAGAGGGATCTGACATGTCCAGTCATAAATCTAACCTCCATTTTTGCTAATGGTCTTTTTAATTCTTTGGATTCAAGGCCCAAAAATGACTTTTGAACTGGTGGTCCACCATATCTTTCTTACTGAAAGGGAGAGAGGAACAAAATATGTTAACTCCTAACTTGGGCCAGGGGTTTTACATTGTTATCTCTTATTATCCAACAATAACCGTTAATAGACAGTTTTATATTCCCATAACATAGAAGAGAAAGATAAGCTCAAAGAAGTTAAATACTTGACTGGGTAAAAAATTACCCAGATTGTGTAGTAGAGCCAGGATTCGGACCCAGGTCTATGAGATTCTGTGCCTATTTTCCTTGCTGCCTTCTTGGGATAAAAGGGTATTTGCCTGGGGGAGTTATGGGAAGCGATGGAAGTTTCAATATGGTCCCCCAAAGCATACATTAACGTGCCCTCCTTAAGGCTAGTATAGAAAGACACTTGTCATGCACGTTCCCTTCCTAGAAAGCACACAGAGGCTGTTTGTGGAGGATGAACCTGCCTGCACGAGAATCAGCATTTTCAGAGCTGAAGAGAGGGAAGGAACTAGACTTGTTCCTAAACTTGGGCTCCCAGTCTGGTGGCTTGACTGATGGAGGTTTCCCTACGTGCTGGTGGAATTGTGTCTAATCCTACTTGCCACCTCCAGAGCAGCATGGAACTTTGGGTATGAATGACACAACCCTCTACTTTGTACTACATTTCACTCGAGGACCTTGTGGAGGGATGGTTTATCTGCTCTTTTCTTAAGCATCTTTCAAAGGAGACAATTTCATAACTTTCTGGAAGTAATTTCTGACTCACAATTTTTTCAGGAAGTTTCCTTCTTTGATTCAAACAGGTAAGAGTACAAAGCAATGACACATCATCAAATAGCACCATAGCATTCAGCCAGGCATTTCCTGACTTGACTTCACATACTGTAGTTTAAGTGTGTTTGTGGGGATCAGTGCAGAACAGTGAACTCAACTCCTTTAGACACTTTAGTGATTGATATCACTCTTCACTTAATTCCTAAGTGTCCCCCTAGTAGGGAGACCTCAGCATACTGACCAGAGGCTGTGTAAATGTGTTCTTTGGTAGTTCCAGGAGTGTGTTTAGATTTTCAACCAGAGTCTGGGCCCCCTGGAGGAGAGCAGAAAGAAGCTGCAACTCTCTGGCAATTCATTTTTGGTACAGATGCCCCATGTGCCAAGCCCCATGAAGTTCATCACTCAGCTGATTTTCAGCAAGATGTTCACTAACCATAGGTGAGAAGACTATTTTAAAAACTCATTCTAGGATATCCACATACAAAAGAATGGATTTGGATCCCTTCCTCACACTGTACAGAAAAATTAGCTCAAAGTGCATTATAGACCTAAATGTAGGAGCTAAAACTATAAAACTCTTAGAAGAAAACACACGAGAAAATTTTCATCACCTTGGGTTATGCAAAGACTTTTTGGATAGAACACTAAAGACACAAGCAACAAAGAAAAAATAAATTGGACTTCATCAAAATTAAAACTTTTATGCTTCAGTGGAGACCTTCAAGAAAGTGAAAACACAGCCCACAGAGTGGAAGAAAATATTTGCAAATCTTATTTCTTATAATGAACCTCTATCTAGAAAATATAAAGAAATTTATAACTCAATAATAAAAAAACAAATAATTAGAAAATGGGCAAAGGATCTAAACAGACATTTCTCCAAAGATGATATACAAATGGCCAATAAGCACATGAAAAGATGCTCAACATCATTAGCCACAAGGGAAATGCAAATCAAAATCACAAACGTTATCATTTCACACCCACTGGGATAGCTATCATCAAAAAGATAGGTAACAACAAGTGTTGGCAAGGATGTGGAGAAATTGAGAACACTTACACACTGCTGATGGGAATGGAAAATGGTGCAGCTGCTTTGGAAAACAGACTGATAGTTCCATAAAAGTTAAACATAAAGTTTCCATATAACACAGTATTCTACTCCTAAATATATACCCCAAAGAAATGAAAACATATGTGCATGCAAAAACTTGTAGAGAGATGTTTGTAGCAGCATTGTTCACAACAGCCAAAATGTAGAACAACCCAAATATCCACCAACTGGTGAATGGATAAATCAAATGTGGCAAGGCCATGCAATGGAATATTATTCAGAGATAAAAAGGAATGAAGTACTGATACATGCTATTATATGCATGAACCCTGAAAACATTATGCTAACTCAAAGAAGTCAGTCAAAAAAGGTCACACATTATATGATTCCATTAACATGAAATGTCCAGAATAGGCAAACCTGTAGGGACAGGAAGTAGGTTAGTGGTTGCCTAGGGTGAGGGTGAGGGTAGGGGTAGGGGAGAAATGGGGAGCGACTGCTAATGGATTTCTTTTTGGGGTGATGGAAATGTTGTAAAATTGACTGTGGTGATGGTGGTACAACTCTGTGAATATACTAAAAACCATTGAATTGTTTACTTTAAATAGGTGAATAGTATGTGATTATATCTCAATAAAGCGGTTACAGATATATATAAAATTTCACTCTGGACCTTGGTTCTCAGGCCTAGCTGCTCCTTAAAATCACTTGGGGGACTTCTCAAATCCCAATGCCCAGGCCACACCTTAGACAAATTACATTAGAATCTCTGTGGGCAGGACCTAGACATCAGTATTTTCTGCTTTCTTTGCCCAGGTGATTCCAAGGTGCAGCCAAAGGTGCACACTGAGTTTCCCATTGAGGGGTAAAATGCCACAGTATTCACTTCACCCTACAGATGTTTCTGCCTAGTGTCCCGTTGGATGACATCTGTGAAGTGAGGTATCATCTCAGACACTTGTCAGGAGTTGTCACTATGGTGCTAATTGGCACCATTAGGGTTACTCCATAGAAGAGAACAAGACTTTTAAGAAAACCCTGAGTGGATGGCCTCATCTCCTAGAGGTCACTGAGGAGGGACATTATGTTCCACAGAGTGGATACCTGAACTCCTGATTTCCTCTCTCTTCACGGATAAGTTGTGCATTTAGGTTTCTATGGCTCTTACTTTGGAATCTTTGTAAAGAATTGTTCAAAAGGGTGTTCTGAAATAAAATGCATGGAACCAACCATTTGCCTAATTACCTGAGGAGCTTCACTTTGTTTCTTTTTTTTTTTTTTTTTGCCAGGGAAGATTTACCCTGAGCTAACATCTGTTGCCAATCTCCCTCTTTTTTTTTTTTTTTAAAATGTGAGCCGCCGCCACAGCATGGCCACTGACAGACAAGTGGTGTGGTCCTGCACCTGGGAACCAAACCCAGGCTGCCGAAGCAGAGCCCACCGAACTTGAACCACTAGGCCATCAGGGCTGGCCTTCACTTTGTTTCTTTCTATCTAAAATCCCACAATTTCAAAACTGTTAACTTACTGCTGAAATAGTTCAATGCATCAGATACAAGAAACCCATAAATGGAAGCTGGGACTACTGCTTTGCTTGTTATCAATACCAGATATAAAATGTTGTTGAATGACCAATTGCATTCCCTTAAAAAACTTACCAATTCTTCCTTTCTTATTCTTAAGCACAAGTGTGAATCAAAACACCAGTTTATATGATTTAAAAGACAAAGATGACATGTTTCCCAATCTAGAGTCAGGAGTCAGGGCAGCAATTACAGCTCAACATAGAGACTGTCACTTAAATTCAGTTTTATGAAGGACAAAGACTAAATACTTAAAAACATTCAGATATTGTTAATATAATTAAAAGTAGCTACTATCAAGTTTTAAGTAAATAGAATAAAACTTTATGAACTGAGGGCAAAAAGACAGCATTTTGGATGATTATGAATACTAGATTTGTAAGAAAGAAAAAAAGTGTTTGAGGATTGGTTTAGCATTTCCAATGCTTTGAAAACAGACACTCTGGAGTGGCCCATCAAAGCAATTTATTATCATGGATGTGATAGGTAAATTGGCCATTGAGTTGCGCAAAGATGCGTAGAGATTTGCTCCAAGTTTCTGAGAGCAGACTTATAAGGTAAGACCGCGTCCAGCCATCAATGGACACATAGAAACATTTTCCTCTGTCTCTTTTGCTCTTTCATCTTTGGCATGCAATAATGAATAAACTAGAAAGCGTATGTTCCTTGCAGTCACAGAGTAACTTTTATCAGTGTTAACATGCACAATCAAGCTGGCCCCTGCATGAATGTGCATTTTAGCACATTCAGCAAGTCTCTCTTTATACAGAATTGACCTCTCACAGTCCTGGGTGACTATTCTATTTTCAAAGGGGTAGAGGTCTCATTTGGTCAGAACAAAGCAGCTACTGGTGGAAAAGAAGTCTCCTCTCTAGTCTGCCAAGCTGTTGTAATTGCAACTTCTCCAGGAAAACAGGAATGTACAACAAAATGATCATTCAAAGCCAAAAGAATCCTCTATATTGTATTATAACTGATTGTGGCAATGGCGAGACTGTTGGGTGGAGAGACTGAAAATACTTAGTGGTAAATACCAGTAATTAGCTCTTATTTTTTAAAAAATGGGATTGAGATGGAGCAAGGAGGCACAGAGGAAGGAAAAGGTAGACAATCAAAAACTCAGATCATTGAGAATAACCAAAAAATCCACATATATATTTTTGTCAACATTTTGTTTTCTTCAGTATACCCAAAAGGTACAATGGTGGCAAATGTGACCAATTTGAGGTTATGAATCTTTTTTTCAGCTGGTAGACACACTGGCAAGAAATGTATTACCAAAAAGGAGGGCCAGCTACATCATTTGTCTGGTCCAAAGCAAAATAAAAATGCAGGGCCCTTTGTTCAAAACTTATTAAGAATTTCAAGATGGTGACAGCGAAACCTTAAAAAAGCCCAGAGCCCTGTGGAGCCCAGGGTCCTATGTGACAGCACAGGTTACAGCCCATGAAGCCAGTCCTGCCAAAAGGTAAGAAATAATGGAGGCGTGGGTCCGCATATCCCATCCATGGATCTGTCGTCTTCTGGCTAGTTTAGCTTCTCTTGGTAGAATGCACATATTCACAGACTCCACAGCTTAGAAATGACCTTGTGTCACTTTTTCATTTATAGAAACCAACTCACAGAGAAACTAAATGACTTGTCTAAGGTCATGAGTTGAATGACAGAGCCAGAACTAAATCCCAGGTATCCTGACTCCCACATGGACATTCTTTCCTCTACACCAGCTACTGGTCTCCAGTTTAAATGTAAATAATCAGGAAATAGTAACTACCAAAGTGGGGGGGGGGGTAGGAGAGGACATTACCTCATCAGAACTTCCTTTTCAACTCTTCTGTGTAAAGAATAAAATCAGTTTTAAAAATCGGTTTCAAATTCCTTTTCTGAATCAACACTTCCAAGTCCTAAAGACATCATATGACGGCTTCAAATACGGAGGCAAATTACCTTTGCCGAGAACTTACTCACTCAAGCCTTTGGAGTTAACGATCATAGACCAAGGTGGTTATTAGTGGATGGTTATGAGGCAACACATTAGTGAACTAATCAGTGTTCCTGTGCAAATATTTAAAATAATTCTGAGATACTTTGAACTTTAACACTGAGCCAGCCAAACGCATTTGTAATCTGAACCTAAGGTTCTAATATGTTACTGCCTTTTGGATGTCCTTCAATGTGAGGGACATTTTTAGAAAGATTAGCACTTGAGTGGAAACAAAGACTGACATTTTCAATGAAAACATGAGGCCTGGACTGTTTTATACAAAACAAAATGCATGTATCTTTCTCACTCAAGTACACATGTAAATGTAGTGCATCAAACTATCTGGTGCAAGGACATGGTCATTGAAAGATACTGTACAAATCAAATATAAATAAAGCTTTAAAACCTTATGAAAAACACTCAACCAGGTGATGAAAGAGTTCAAGGTAGGCTGGCAAGAGCATGATGCAATAAAAAAACACTCTTCAGAGAGGCAAAAAGTAGCTGCCAAATCCCCTCAACAAGGCACAGGTTTTAGGGCCAGACAGATTCCAGTTCAAATCCCAGCTTCATATATATTTTATTCTTGTGAGCCTTTGCTAGTTCATCTGCAAAATAGGGTTGACACTAAAGCCAAATAGCTAGATCAGATGTTTTCTAGATGTCTCAGTGATCTCTGAAATCTATGACTCATACACCTTTAATTATATCTTATTGAGTTGTCCCTCAGAATTTTCACTGGGGGGTTAAAATTAGTTTTTTATGTACAACGCTTTCCATAACTTTATGGTCTGTAGGTAGCAACAAGGGAAAAACAAAATATTCTCTGGCTTGGATAAATTTTGGCATAATTATAGGTCTGGTGTTTGGAAAACGAGGGCCGGATGAAAATGGTGCAGAGACATGAGTAACCCAAAGTGTCTGAGGCTATAGCACTTACATCTCATTAACTGCCAATTATCGTATTCATAATTTAACACAAAAAGGAAAAACACAAATGGGGTTTTTAAAAAAATCCCTTTTATCTAGACCTCAGTTTATACTTGGCCTCTAAAGACAGGATTAATGCAATAGGTTGAGAAAGAGAGTAGCTAGATTGAGCAATAAAAACACTTTTTGATAACATGTGAGGCTATAAAAATGGCTTGGCTGAATCTATTAGCCAAAGATAAATAATACCCTGCAGGAGGAAAAGAAACAGCTTTTTATGGATCATAAGGTCTGGTATGTTTTTAAAGATCTTGCTTTCACTGAAAATGTAAAACATCCATTTAGAGACACTTTTGAAATTTGTGATTTTATAACATTTTTGCCTCTGAAATCTCTCTTTTTGGCAAGACCATGTTCAAGATTTTTGTCAAAACATGGGAAGAAAAATGGTCCTTAGTTATTTATTTTTGTTATTTCATTATGAATCTATTATTACTCTTTCTGTTATTACTATTGTTATTTTGCCCCTTATTATTACCACTCCCACTAGTAATGCTGTTACTAGTACTGCATCCACATCTGCATTTCTGAATAGCCATCTGATAAGAATTCCAGTGAATAGCATTTTATTGTTCAGCCCCTTGAGTCCCTGGCTGGCTCTTCTGGTGAGTCTCTTGTGACCGTGTCTGCTTCAGGGCAGGCTGCCAACAGCATGGAGAAGAAAGCAAAGACTGGGGCAGGTTTTCAGGAAAGAGAGCTCCTTCCTGCCCCAGGTTACAGAGGCTCCTGCCTTCAGCTTTTGGCCTCCACGAGGAGAGGTACCACTAGAAATCTCCCCCAGCCAATGTTTGTCTCTTTTGTCTGCTGAATATTTAAAATGACTAGACTCCTTTTTCCATATTTTCTGAATAGTCAATGTATGATGTTACAAAATCACACATGAGTAAAAGATGCACTGAAAGTGCAAGATAAATAAATGGATTTTAGTGTAATGGAGTATGAAAAGTTCAGTGATACAGTTTTAGATTCCACGTTACAACTATCCACTTAGAAACCACCACTTGTTGAATTTTGGTGTAGTATCAAAGCTGAATTTTCAGTTACCAGAAAAAGCTATTTAAATATTCTTCCTTTTTCCAATTATATAACTGTTTAAGGATTGATTTTCCTCGTATACTTCAACAAAAGAGCATATCACAACAGAATGAATTCAGAAGCAAATATGAGAATCCAGTTGACTTCTTTCAGACCAGACATTAAAGAGATTTGCAAAAATATAAAACAGTGCCACAGTCTTCTCAATAATTTTTTTGTTTTTTTGCTTTGGAAATTGTGGTTATTGTCATAAAAATGTCACTTACGTTAACATGTAAAGAATTTATTATTGCTATTTTAAATGAATTAACAAATATTTTAAATGTTTCTGTTTTAATTTCTAGGGATATTACAAACATTAATAAACAAAAGTTCTTTGGGCTTTTCAATAATTTTTAAGAATGAACCCAAACAATTTGAGAACTGCTGATATAGGGAGAGGATATACAGATCCTCTTATATTATTTTCTACACTTTTCTCTATGTATATAACTACAGATAAAAGAGTGAAAAAGCCTACCAGCAGCATATAATATGCATGAGCCTATATCCTTATCAAACCTAAGAATAATCATTACATAAACAAACTAACCTTGTGAATCTGAGAGTAAGAAAATGCTATGCCATGATTTTAATTTGTCTCTCTTTCATTATGAGTTTAAGCACTTTTACATGTTTTATTGTTGATTTTAATTTCTTTTTTGTGAATTGTCTTCTTTCTATTCATTTATTTACTTGTTCATTCAACATATATTTGCTGAGCATATTGTATATACCATGCTTGCTTCTAGGTATACCTGGAATACAGCAGTGAACAAGTCATAGAAGGTCTATTGCAGGAGTTGGCACACTATCATCTATGGGCCAACTTTGTCCCACTTCCTATTTTTGTAAATAAAGTTTTATGGGAACACAGTCGTGCCTATTTGTTTATGCCTTGTCTATGGCTGCTTTTGTGCTACAAGGGCAGAGTTGAATAGTTGCAACAGAGACTGTGGTGCCTGCAAAGATAAAAGTACTTACTATCTGTCTTTTACAGAAGTTTGCTGGCCCTTGGTCTTGTGGATTCTATAGGAAGGCTTGTCTCTTTCCTTCATGTTTATGAAACTGCTTTATGTATTCAAAAAATCTTGCCTTGTAGATGTTTTTCCATCACACTTATAGTCTTTTAATTTTGTTTGTGATTTTTTTCATTGCATAGAGTTTTACATTTTATGTAGAAACTTGATCAAATCTTTTAACATAATTGTTCTTAACCTTTTGGGAGTATTAATTTTTAAATAACTCATTGGCTATTTTTACTTTTCAATTTATTCCACAGGAATTTTTAAATTATTTTGTCACATTACTGAAAGAATCCCTCAGTGATTCTGATTTCAATTGCATTAAATTGTTGGATTACTTTGGGGAGAATTTAATGTGTAAAATATTGATTTTTTTTTTTGTCAGAGTATAGAATATTCCCCTGTTAAATCTCATCTTCTTCCAAATTATTTTATACTTTTTTTCAAGGTAGTCTTACAAATTTCCTTTTATATTTATTCCTAGTTATTTTCTATTTTATGGTTGCTATTGTGATATTTGTTTTTTTCTGTTTATTTTTTTAATTGATTATGGGTAATAAGTACACTTTATATTTGTGTGTTTATTTTTGTAAGTAGATACCATACTGAACTCCTGATAGTTCTAATAGCTTTTTTTTTTTCAGTTGATTCTCTTAAATTTTCAATATTGAAAAATGGGGATTTGTTTGACTTCTATTTTCTGATCACTTTACCTAATTTTTTTCCTTGTCATTATATTTGCTATACTTTTGAGAAAAATAATACATTCGTAATCCTTTTCTTGTTCATCAATGTAATGGAAATACATATAGAATTTTACAACCAAGTGAAATATTTAATCTTTGTTTCAAAAAATTAAGCTTTATAATTTTAAGTAATTAGCCTTCTACGTCAGTTTCATTAAGAGTTTTCATCAGCAATGTATATTAAATCAAGTACTTTTGGGGCACTTATAGAGATGATAAAATTTTTCTCATTTATCTTATTAAGATAAATTGTAGCAACAGATTTCTTTAACAGTGAAATTTCTTGTGTTCTTAAGAACCAACTCTTTTGGTTATGGTTTGTTATTGTTTTTAGGTTTCATTAGATTGAATTTGCTGGTATTTTACTTGGGATTTTTCAACTATGAGGTTGATTTATAAGGTTTTGGTGTCATCTTGATTAGGATTGTTTTGTACTTAAAGAGAAAGAAATTGGAATAATCACACCCTTTTTCTATCCCAAGAATAGTTTACAGCTATTAAGATTATAAATTATACAAATTATAAGTCACAAAAGAGGGAACACAAAATCAAGATCATGAGAATGAGATATGGTATAAATTTGCTCCACTAAATAATCTAGAGAGATAGCATACTCGTGTAGTTAAAAACAGTAACAAGAACAATTAAAGTCAGATTTAGATTTTAATTTCTTGTTAACTAGGGGCAACTCTGAGATGCCCCCACCCCTCCAAATAACAACTTGTAGATAAAAGAATAAGGTTCTCCTGCAAGCATTGAACTAATTAAGTTAACACTTCTCCCAGGTGTACGGGACTAGCCACTGGATTGAGACCAACCACAGAGCTTAATCCATGATATTAACACATCCGGAGAAAGAAAAGGTCAACTCTTGGAGCATGGCCTCTTTAGATAAACTGAGCTCAGAGAAAGCAAACTTTGGCAATGGGTGTCAGGCACTGTCCACAGGAAGGAGACATAGAATCCAAGAGCTCTAAGCAACCAGTTATGAAAAATGTGTTGTCTAGTGGTGGAGTAGGCATTTCCTCAGGCCTCACCATGCCCTGGAGAAATGTCCCTCAAGACTATGGCCTTTTGCTGATTCCAGGCACATCATCAATTTTCTGCTTATGAATTGAGCAATCTCTGCTGATCCTGGAAAAGTCTGCTGGAGATCTGCAGATCACAAAATTTATTCTGCTGGGAAACATCACTTCTATGTTTGCATGCAAGATTCATTCTCATGGGTATCTCCAAAAGACTTGTATGTAATACTAGATCCACTAGCTGAAACTGTACTTCTTTCTTTCTGATTTGAAATGCTATTGTGTTAGTGTGGCATTTTTGGAAGGATAATTTCAAATACATTCTCATTTATAAAAGAATAAAATAATTTGCTAACTTCAGTACTTTGAACATTAGAAACAAATTGCATACAACATACCTCACTATTCATGGCAACCTATCCATGTGCGTCTGGGCCCTGTTACTGCTGGGCTGGATAATTCCAATGGAATTTCCATTCTACAAATCTATAGGCCATTTCTTCTAGCTGTAATTTTCTAACATGGTTTGAGGGATTTCTTCAAGGAGTTATCATTTGGCCCCCATTTACTTTTTCCTGGGATTACCTTTTGCCCATTAGCCAAGGGTTATCAAAGGATTCTGAAAGAATTCTATTTCTCATTCTTGGTGAAGTTTGCTAGTGATGGACAACTATTCTATCCTTGGCTCTCATAAGGCAGTCATGGATAAAATATATTGAAAATATTGAACCATTTTCAAATTTTTGTATCAGTAAGGTCCATCTTTAAAGTTATGCCTTTTTCATATGATTAAAAATGTCATCTTTAAAAAAATACAGATAGAAAAAAATCTTAGGATAAAACTGAATACAATAAGTATTATTCTGTTAGACTGAACTATATGAATTTGCTGATACTATTTTTTTGATAAGTGATAGATATATTTTGACCTGTAGGACAGAAACAACAAATTTCAGTAATTTTATCTAACATATTTCAACCATTAAAGGTTCATCAACCTATTTCTCTTATAGTACAGAAATATATCTATCAATTTACTGATGACAAGAAAGTCACACTGAAACATATTGGTTTTATTTTTCCCTCAATTATTCAAACATAACGTTTCTGAGAAAGGAATGACATTCTTTTTATGATTTGCTGTCATTTGGCTTCTCTTCCTGCATCAGACTAAATGAAACAATATTGTACCATTCTGCTGTTGTGATCACACCAAATTTTGACATATGCTAAGTATTTGGCTCTAAGTGCCACTGTATCACCAGGTTCACACTTGGATCCAAACTTGAGTGTGTCTGTGAACGTGTGCGTGAGCATGTGTGTGAGCCTGTATGCAATCACATTTGGACATTTGTTTCCTGTTAACAGAAACCCAAGCATATGTTTGAGACCAAGTTTTCCTTTCCTTTTGACACATTTTCTTTGATTAGATTCATTAAGAAATACAACAACAGCATTAAAAATTAGAAAGGATGTGGATCTGTAAACATCAACTGTGGTTATGGCAAAAAACTTTACGTCAACTCAAATGTGTCTTCTGGAGTCACAGTCCAGCCTACAAGACACATTTTCATTTACTTTATAGTACCGTTCAAATCATTACAGAAGAAAAAAACCTATTCCATAAAGAAAATCAGATGGTGAAATAACATGTCTCATTTGAACATTAAACTATCCTCTATAAAAATGTCAACCTAACTGGATTACTTCCATCAATGCTGCAAAAATAGAATCAGCAAATGAGACTTAGATGCTGGCAGCTGAAAAAAATTTTTTTTGGTATTTCATTCTTGTGGTTTATGAGGTTACTAAAACTCTTGATGTAATTATGGCTTGACACTTTTTATCATTTTTTTATTTATAGTATTCTAAAGGAAGTGGTGTAAATTGCAGTCTTTAAAATACCATTGAACCTGTTTTAAGTACCCAAAATGTCATTGGGAGTGAAACACAATTACTCAAAATATGAACAAATCTCTAGTTATAAATTTAAGACCCATGAAAAGCAGAGGGATGAAGGTCCAACTCTAAATTAAATTAGCACAGACAGGATAAATTCTGTAAGAATTCAGGTTTGAGTGACAAGATAGGTGTTTGGGTATCACTTTTATTTATTTGTTTTAAATCAAGTGTGATCACAGAAATAAAATCATATTATTATTCTTGGAAATAAAAAAAAATACAAATCTTTGTGATAATTACTTCCAGGAGGCAGGATAGTGTATCAATTAAGCAGATGGGCTCTGGATTCATATAGACCAAATTCAAGTTCTGGCTTTGTCATGTGTTAGTGTTAGCTGTATGATCCTGGGCCATTGACTAACCTTTACCTTTCAGTTCCCTTACCTGTACAATGAGGATAATAATAATATCTAGTGTATACCATAAGGTCATTGTAAAAAATTAAATAAAATAATCCATGAAAGCACTTCGCACAGTGCCTGACACATAGAAATGCTCAATAAATATTCAAATTCTTAGAAAGAGGATAACATCATGCATTTTGAAACAAGAGATTCTGAATACAGCACTAATGGTAGCAGAGAGGCAGTCTGGAGAATGTGGTACCCATACAACTGTAGAAATCAATAAAAAAAATATGTTCCTGATTTCATTGGTTAAAAAGCAATCCATGGAAACATCTGTAGATATTCTTGCATTCCAGACCCAATTTGTTTGGCTTGTCCACTGTTATTCATTTGGGACTCAATAAGTTTAGCAGACCGTTGATGAGGTGAGGTAAACATTAATTTCTAAAAGCTATTTTCTCTATAGGCTACTGAAGTTGATTGCATTTTGATGAATGATTTTGAATGGAAGATCTTGAAAAGGAATATCTGTTCATCACCAGAATATCTACCCACATTGTTGAAAATTCCTAAGGATCTCTTGATAAGCCACAAGAAAAATTTAGGCAGCAGTGAGAAAGGAAAACCATTATATAAAAGATGTTAAGCTCCAGAAGCTTCCTACTGGGAAAATATGGTCTGGGATTGGATGAGTATGATCAGAATTCAAAGACCAGAGGAAAATGAAAAGCAACAAATGTATCCTAATGTTGGAACTGATGCTGTAAACCAAACTGGCCAAGCTTCACCTGTATCCATTCATTCCCACATAGGCAGTTAGTAGGAACAATGCAAATATTTCAAAAAAAGAATTGAGTTCAATCTTTGGCTATAGATGCAGAGGGCCATGTTTTCATGGAGGTTACATTTTATATAACGGACAAATTAATATTAGGGTAATTGATGCTAGGGATCCATGGTAATACCATTTTGTCAATATAAAGCGATATTAAATGCAAGTAAAATTCAATATCCATTTCAATGCTTATAAAAGTCTTCCCATTCCAATGAAAAATTGCCTGAGTTAGCCATTATATTTACACAGTGGCAGATAAATTTATGTCTATAATGACCCATCCCTCTACGTGAATGATTAGAAAATAATTTCATGAGTGGATAAAATATGCTTACTTCAAATATCAAAACTGCAAATTCTATAGCAAAATTAAAAGTTGTTTAAATACCTTTCAAAACTGCAGCTGTTTTATTCGTTAATTCCAAAAAAAAAAAAAAAAAAAAGAAAAAGACTTTGCCTCAATGATGTACACTGGCTATAAAGGCAGCTCTGATTTAGAGAGTACTCTTCATTTTTTGTTTCTGCAGTGAATGGATGTAGGAATATAACACGGATGGCCCATCATCATCATGAGATGTGACCTTTACTTGTCCAGGCTAAATGGCCCTGGGAGTGCTGAATCGGCAACATTCTCTGTTCTCATCTTCCTTTTGGCCATTGGCTGAGAGTGGTGGCAGGGGTTAGCAGTTCAGTCTGCTGCTGTGAAGCTGGGTTTTTCTTCTGTGAAGCTAATTGAAACTGCAACATTGGCCTCATTATCATCTTGTAAAACCTCTCTGAACTAACTAGCTCAGACAGCCATGGTTATACGCTAAAATCAAAGGCAAGATAATTCAAAGAATTATGGATGTAGAGTTCTGGCCATTTTCTAAATATCAAAAGATATAAGATTAAAACAGGGTATAATTCATTTACATATACCAATATGGTTATCAAATTGACAACTTTTCAAATTTACCATTAACATAGGCTAAGTAGGGAGGGAGGAGCCAAAAGAGATCTCTGAGATGTTTTACTCTGAGCAAGCATAATGCCATTCTTCTTACTATGGTCATGTTTAAGTCACATGGCCAAGCAGAATGCCCTGGGGTTGCTTTTTTTCAAGTCCAGTGACAGTGAACGAACCATTGTGCAATTAATTGGATTGCTCTAGGTTCAACCTGATTGTAGTACTAAGATTACAAAAAAGTAATAATAATAAGTGAATAAAAGTTAAATAGATTTATTATGTTGCATGCCATCTGACTACTTTGACCTAAATCAATAGTCCTCAATGGGGGCGATTTTATACCGGAGGGGACATTTGGCAATATCTGGAGACATTTGTGATTGTCACAATTGGAGGGGGGAGGGGATGGTACTACTGGCAACTAGTAGGGGAATGCTGGTAAATATCCTACAGTGCATAGGACAAAACAGAATATTTTTACCTCAAATGTGAACAGCACCTCTAAACAACCAAATCAGAATGTGGGGATCTAGATCTGATCAGTTGAGTAGCAACTGGTTATTACTGTGGCTGAGGGAAAAAAATTAGTATGCTGAAAGAGTATTTGTCAAACAGTTTAAAAGTTTCAAGGACACTTCTAAATATAATAGAGCGTCTGGCAATGAGTTTGGGCATAGGATAGAAGCAGGAGAGGGGAAAATGTAAATATTATATGTCTAGAGCATTCCATCATAATGAGTCAAAAAAAAGATTAGTGCTAATTTACAGCAGTAAAAGCTGATATAAATTATCGGCAAGATAATTTATATGCTAGCCAATGACAGCATTGTATTTAAGCAAAAGACTTCTCTGATTAGAGACAAATGATAACTTCATGACCTGATTTGCCTAGGTATTAAAATATATCTTAAAATTTCAATACAAATCTCTGGTATTGGCCAAAAATAGATGAATGGAATAGAATAAATGTCCTCCAAACAAACTCTAGTTTATATGAGAACCTTAAAAAAATGATAAAGAAGCTATCACAAATCAACAATAAAGGGATGCATTATTCAATAAAAATGGTTTTGAGATAATTGTTTAATTATTTAGGAGTTTGGAAAAACTTAGTTATGATCCCAACTTCTCTCCATAAATCAAAATAAAAGTACAGCTGGATTAAACAGTTACCAAAAAACTAGGAGAAAATTTGATGAATAGTTATCTGCTTTCTGAATGTGGGACTATTTTCTCAAATTCTCCTACTGTGACCGTAGGAGAAATACAAAGGGAAACCAAACTTCAACAGAACATCCCCATATAAAAGAATTTTATACTTCTGTTTGTCAAAACCCCAAATTATCAAAACTGGTCAAAATCCAAAAGCAAACCACAGACTTAGAAAAACATTCATGACACAAATTTTAAACTGTCACTATTTTTCACTATATAGAGTTCATATAAGATCCTTTTAAAAAAAAATCAATAATTGGGCAGAGAACACAGAAAATTTTTAAAAAGAAAAATACTCTGATTAAAACATATAGGAAAACATCTCATTTCATTAGAAATACAAATTAAGATACCATTTTCTACTCATCAATTTACAAAAAAATTTTTTACTTTAGGAAGGAGCAGTTAAAGAGGCTTTCTTATATTACAGATAGAGTGTAAATTGGTACTACCCTTCTGGAAGATATGCAAATAAATTCATATCCATAGCCCCACTGAACTCACTTATGAAAATTAAGGGGGAAAAATCTCAAAATATGGAAAAAACAGCTTTACACACAAAGATGTTTACTGCAGTATTATTTTAAATAAAGAATTTCTTCTGAATCTCTAATGTTCAAATGTTGAAGTGATAGTTAATTGTGGAGCATCCATTGATGTGGCAAATACTTTGTGACAATTTGAAAAGATATTTACAAAGAACTTTAATACAATGGGAACATGCGTGTGTTATGATATGAGTTTAAAAAGTTGCTTATGTTTGGTGTAGTGGGCTGAACAGTGGCCCTCCACAAGATATGTTCATGTCCTAACCCCCAGGACTGTGACTATTATCTTATATGGCAAAAAAGTGAATATCACCTTATATGGCAAAAGATGTGCTTAAATTAAGGATCTTGAGGAGGAGCTTATCCTGGATTCTGCAGGCAGACCCTAAATATAATCACGTTTCCCTATAAGAAGAGGCAGAGGGAATTTGGACACAGACACTCAGAAGATGAGAAGGTGATGTGAAGATAGAGGCAGAAATTGGAATGATGCAGCCTCAAGCCAAGAAATGCTGGCAATCACTAGAAGCTGACAGAGGCAAAGAACAGAATCTTTGCTAGAGCCTCTAGAGGAAGCATGATCCTGCTTACACCTTGATTTTCGATTTCTGGCCTCCAGAACAGACAGGGAATAAATTTTTGTTTTAATGCATGAACTTTATAATAATTTGTTACAGCAGCCTAGGAAACTTATATAGCAGGTTTGTGTCTAAACTTTTAAGAAACTACCAGTTTTCTAAAGGGGTTGTACCATTTTACATTCCCATTAGCAGAGTATGAGAGACCCAGTTCCTCCACATGCTCACCAACACTTGGTATGGTCTGTCTTTTTCATCTTAGCCATTCTGTTAAGAGTCTAGTGGTATCTCACCATGGTTTTAATTTGCATTTCTCTATTAACTAGTAATGTTGAGCATCTTTTCATGTGCTTATTTGCCATCTCTATATCTTCTTTCGTGAAGTGTGTGTTCAAATCTTTTGCCTATTTTTATTTTGGGTTGCTTGTTTTCTTATTATTGAGTTTTGAGTATTCCTTATGTATTATGAATACACCTACCATATGACCTAGCTGTTCCATTCCTAGGTATTTACCCAAGAAAAATGAAGCATATACCCATATAAAGATTCGTACACTAATGCTCATAGATGTGTTATTTGTAAAGGACAAAAACTGGAAATAATCCAAATGTTCATCAACAGGTGAATGGATAAACAAATTGTGGTATCTATACAATGGAATACTACTAGGCCACAAAAATTAATGAACTATTGGTACATGCAAAACCTTGGATCAATCTCAAATAATTATGCTGAGGGAAAGAAGCCAGACAACAAAACACAATACATAATGTATGAGTCCACAACTCCAGAAAAGGAAAACTAGTCCATAGTGACAGAAAGCAGATCTGTGTTTTCCTAGGGGTAGGGGCCTAGGGATAGGGGTAGTGGGGAGAAGGATAACAAAGGGACAAGAGAAAACTTTGGGTGTGACAATAAGTTCATCATCGTGACTATGGTGAAAATTTCCAGGTATATACATATGTCAAAAGTTATCAAATTGTATACTTGAAACATGTGCAGCTCATTGTATGTCAATTACACCTGAATAAAGCTGTTAAAAAAATTGCTTAATCTTTCTAGCCACAGTTTCCTCATCTATAAAGGGTATAATAACAGATCCCACCTCATAGGGTTGTTTCAAGGATTAAATTGGGGTAATATATGCAAAGCACTCTGTTCAGCATCTTGCACACAATAAGAACTCGAAAATGCTAGCAACATTTTTGTAAAAATGGTATATCAACTTTTCGTACTGGTGAGATCCCAATATGCTAAAAATATGCTTAGAAAAAAAGACTGGAAAGAAATATCCCGAAATTATAAAAAGCTATTTGATTGGAATGTGGAATTTTTGGTGATTTTGTTCTTCTAAGTTTCCTTTGTTTTCCAGATTTTCTACAGTGAGTATGCATTGTTTTCATTCAGTAAAGAAGTTTATTTTGAGAAACAATAATAATCCCCTAACAAAACAAAGCTTTGCTAAACAAATCAAATGGCATGAAGCATATCGGTTTCCTGCCTACTTTTACACACTGGCACCCCTGTCATCTTCCAAATGGTGAGTCCAACCTAGAGACAGCAATAGCAGCACGTGACTTCTGGGATGACGGAACAGATTGGCTGTGCTCAGCTGCAGGGGTGATTGCACACAAGGGTGAGACCCTGGTTGGTCCTGAGTTGGATGCTAGTTCTAAATTAAGAGAGCTATAGCTGGAAGAGTCTAAGAAGGGGGAGGGGGAAGAAGAGGAGCAGGAAGATTTCCAGCAGCAACCCCACCAGGAAGCAGCTGGGGGTAGCCTGTCTCCTCTGGATGCTTCAGAGGAAAGTCACCCCTTTATGGGTCGATAGCACCCTAAATGTCCACCACCACAGTTCTTGCCACCATCTTTTGCTTGGATGACTTGCGTAGCACATCCTCTTTCCAACCACATTCCTCTCCATTCTACAATCAGTGTTCATACACGTTGAATACATGCATTTGTCTCTTGCCTGTTTAAATCCTTCAAGGATTCTCCATAACCTTTTAGATAAAGTCCCTATTCTCAACATGGCCCAGGCAGCCCTGGGCGATCTGGCTCCCGCCTCTAAGCCTCATCTTGGACCACTCTGTCCCTCTCTCTCTATGCTCCCACCCCACTGGCTTTTCAGGACCTCCAAGTTCCTTTAGTCTCTCCCATCTTAGTAACATCATATCATATTCTTTGCTTTATATCATTAAATCTTCCCTTCCCACTGCTTCTTATTGACCAATGTCCTTTTCATTTAAGGCTCAGCTAAACAGGGAAGTCTTCCTTGACATCCCTTTGCTATACTATCCCATAATACTTTTTTCTAAAATTCAGTTAATTGGTCAATGGGTCTTCCTAGCTGGTGAGCAATCTAAGAGCAAAACCATGTCTGTGTTGTTCAAAGCAGTATTCCCTAAACATAGCAGAATTGTAGGCATTTATTACTCGTGATTAAGAAAGAGCTGTTCCAGATTCCCTGACAAAAATATAATGGTAGAGTAGAAAGAATATCAAATCACTAGGACACCCACCTGCCAGTGTGTAGCCTTGGGCAAGTCATTTCTTTCTGGTTTAACAATAAATATTTATAAAAAGGGCCTAAGTGATCTCCTAGGTCTTCTCTAGATCTAAAATGCAATCTGGAGAGATTGAGGTCATGTCTCAATGAGTTAGAATGATTTCTTGAGCAAATTAGGGCCCCCTAGTGTTCTGGCTGCAACCAGCAAATAATAACTTGCCAGTATAGAAAACTAGAGCAATATGACCAACAATTTGCCACTTACTGCCTAAAAGCCAAAAAGCTCAAAATGGTGGGCTTCAGTTATTAGCTCCTTCTATAGTTTTGTTCTACCTACAAATATCCTAACCCTTGGCCTACATCATTCTTCTATAGACAGTAATCAATAGGAAACCCTAAAAGCATGAGTGGCCTTAGTTTTGGTCACTCTTGAATTGAATACGCACACTCACTCAACAGAGAGTGAACTGGGAAGAAAGAGGATGGAAAAGGGATGTTTTTGGCCATCTCTGGACCAACCCAGGACAGAAAGATATCACCAACTGTTTTTTTTTTTGATCTCTACTTCACAGCTACATATGACTTCCCTATTTTGGGACCCAGAATGACCTCAAGAAGAAGAAACACATGAGGCCACACTTGCCCTGGACCCCAATGGTGTATTTGCATTTTAAGGTACATTTCTAATGGTAGGAAGTAGTCATGCACTTGTAGAAGCAAATGGAAACATTGAATTCTACTAACTCTACTTGATAACGGGGGCATCAGTGCTGAGAGGAAATTCATGGAAAATATTGCATAAATGAAGATATGCAGCCACGAAAATGCAACCTTATAAAGAGAAAATCCATGTTTCCAGGAACAAAAATCTGACCTTTGCCTGCAAATCCTTTATCTTGATTCAAGAGACAGCAAATAATCACTCTCAGTGTAAGTATGTTAAGTTTACTTTGACAAAGTCAACTTGACAGGAAGCCCAAAGTTAAGGATGAGAACTTATTTGGTATCCGTCTTTCTCTATCTTTCCAGCCATGCTAAATAAACAGATCTAAGAAGCTCAACAATACAATCAAGGGAAAATAGAACAATAGTGTGATAATTCAGACCAAGAAAAAGTTAAATAAATAAAACCTTTTCCTTGGCCATCTAGACAAAGCCTACATTACAATGATATTAAAAAACAAATAAATACACAAACAAAAAACATTGCTGCTTCAGGCTCTACTTCAATGTTCCCAGAGGACTCAGTTTTGAATTTTGTCTTTGAGAATACCTAATCACGTAGCAGTCATATAATCTCTGATACTAAACTATCGTTTAAAGGGGGCAAATATGGAACAGTCAGCCCTTCAGTTGTATTCTGGGTACTGATGCATTATATGAGGAGCAAAGTAAATAAAAACAAAGATTTCCATGAGTATTTTATTATCAATGACCTTTATAAATGGCATCCATTTTGGTAGAAAGAGTGATTTCCTACAAAACTCTGTTGGCCGATAAGCATGTCTAAAATGAAACCACTGAAACCTATCCCTAAAAGGCTCAGATAAATGTGTTCAAGAGCAAAATATTTTTCATGACATTGTTGAGGGACAATCCTCCATGAGTCTTTCAAGTTTCTGCATGTCTTACGAGCAGAGAAACTGGCTGCCTTTGTTCCAGACTAGCTTTTCAAGGATGGTTGTACAGTGAACAGACTTGGAAGATAGAGACAGTTTCTCGCTGCATTAAAGGCTAGGCACGGTTACAGCCTATTATAAAAGATTTGAGTTCCCTAAACTTAGGATTCCTTCTAGTAATACAACTCGCTACATGTACAGGTGTCACCTGAACCTCTTTGCATCACCTTATAGGAATTGGGACTCAGGGAATAGGCACAAGAAAATGCTGATATTCTGGCTACTGCTAGTGCTGTGAGTAATCAACACTCCTTCATCTCTCACCCAAGAGTATCACGTTTTCTGTCTTTATTCATGAAACTCTGGTAGCCTAACTTTGTAGCTTGTTGGTAGCATAAAAATCTCAGACCCTTCACAGTTCTTGTCGGGCAAGTCTCATAAGGAATCTATTCCCTTGTGATTTTGAAAGATTGACTCTAACACTAATTTAGTGCTTTCTAATCAAGTTAACTATTTCTGCCTAATTTTCAATAAATATTTGTTTGTCTCTCAGAGGAAAAGGCCAGGTTCCCAATACTGCAGAAGCTGTTTTGTTGTTGGTATTGTTACTGGGGCAGTTTTTAAGGAATCCAGTGAAACACGCAGTTGAGAGAGACGAAAAGTCAGTTCAAGAAATCTAAACTAAAGGTACTAAGAAACTGCTATTCTCATATCACAACATCAAGATTTGTTTCAAATTAAGAGATTCCAGAAGTCCAGAACAATGGAAGTAGAATTATAAAATTCTCACATTTTCCAAGTATTCTGTGCCTTTGCTATGGAAATGTAGAATGGGAAAGATAGATTTTTAACATGATCCAACCTAACTTAACAATAAGTGAACTCCACTGAATTTTGTATAAGAAGGTTGATACTTAATGACTCTAGTTTCTGAACTAATAATCTAGAATCATATTTCAACAAGTAGAAGTATGTATTCATAGTGGTCATAGAATAGAATATTTGAAATGAAATTTTTTTCAGAAAATTTCTTACATAATGTAATTATGCCAGCTATTCGAGAGCACAGTTGTAAAATTCCAGGTCAGTTATCTTATATAAAAAATATGTTAATGATACTGCCTTATATAAACATAATTTTTTTTCCCTCAAGTGCTTTCATATGGATTAAAGGATCTGCAAGGAGTAGATATAGCAAAGGACATAAGAATACAAGTTTAGAAAAGATACTTGCCACGTAAAATAGAATAAAGTAGCCGGAAGAAGCCTTCCCCAGAATAATATGTGCAAGTGGATTGCTGATGAGATGAAGACGTCTTCAAGGCCTCCAAGTGCCTCCCAAATCTCACTGGGAGCTGCCTTTTGGGAACTGTACTTGTAGGATGAAGTGCTAATGAGCAGTGAAAAGGATTAAAAAGAGGAGAACAAGAACAAGCATCTGTTAGCCTTACTTGGGGCCTGTCCCATGTATAAAGTACTCTGTTTATAAAAGACTAATCCAGCTGTTTAATGAGTGGTTCTTTAACCTCATATAGGTCTCTCCCTTCAGAGAAGTCTGCTTCTTTGCTCTAATTCTATATTCATCAAGCAATCTATTAACCTCGTCTGACCTGTAAGTGAACCTTCCAGGCAGGAAGGGATAAAGGGGAGCTTTTCACATCCTGATACTTGGACTACTAGGATCTGAGTCATTGGGTTGTTAAAAATGCATATTCCTGGGCCCCCCTCCAGACCTACTGAATCAATCACCTTAGGTGAGCCCAGGAGCCTGCATTATAATAAGCCTCCAAATTGAATCGGGTAATGGGCTAAGTGTCGAGACTCACTGGGCTAGATAGAGTTTACTTCTATAGAGAAATTTACATTGAACACTACTTTGCTCTAAATTTAATGTTTTTGAACATGGACTCAATTTGACCAACAATTCCTTTTAAATAAGAAAACAGACAACGTTTCTTTTGTCTCAGAAAGGAAAAGTAGTTTCACTAGCTCAAAGGGCACTTCTTAAGTCTATTTTTATTTATGCATGTTTATCCTCCATTGATTCATTTTGTAAGCCACACACACACACACACACACACACACAAACACACACACAAACACAAACACCCAGTTATGACTGATTTATCTGATTGGAAGCCCCCAAAATTGAAGTGGCCTATTAATAAAGCATATTTTCTATAGCTGTTTAAGCATGAATTCATGGTGGCGCAAGCGGTTAAGTGCGCGAGCTCTGCTGCGGTGGCTGGGGGTTCGCCGGTTCGGATCCTGGGTGCACACCGATCCATACTATGGTGGCATCCCATATAAAGTGGAGAAAGATGCGCATGGATGTTAGCCCAGGGCCAGTCTTCCTCAGCAAAATAAAGAGGAGGATTGGCAGATGTTAGCACAGGGCTGATCTCCTCACAAAAAAAAAAAAAAAAAGAATGAATTCATTAAACATGTATCATTGTGTGCTTATGCAAGTATACTTGAGAGAACATACTAATGATGTAAAATAAATAAGAAAGGACAGAATGTCAGTGCCACCATGCATTGTCCTTGTCTGGCCTCTGATTCTGGAACTCTGGGAAACGTATTTAAGTTTTTTGACTTCTTGACTTTGAAAGACGGTTGAAGATAAGGAGCTTATGGGAAGGTTTCCCCTCACTGTGTTGGGTTAAGTTTGCAAAGTATGTCACCAGGAATTTAGCCATTTCCCTCTCTGAAGCAAAGCTATTCTCCCATCCCCTCCATGAGTCTGCTGTAATTAAACTAAAATTGTTAAGTCATGGCTGGCAAACTCACCAAGGACCAAAATGTCCATTGTCCACATATATGGATGAACAACAGGGAGTGAAATTTACCTACTTGTTCTTATTTACCCCTCAGTTGTTTCTAGTCTACCCCAGTGAAAACACTCTTCCCTTTGTCTGAAATGGCTCCCCCAACTTGGGACCTGTCTGGAACACTTGTATTCATACTTCAAAACCAAATTCAAGTATCTTCTCACCAGTCAAGTTCCCTCACCCCTTGTTTCTGGAGACATAGTTGGTCCTTCCTCTGTGTTCCTATGGCATCTGGTTCGGGCCCACAAGCTTGTGAGAAACTGGAGGGCAAGGACCGTGGGCTGACACATAAGCATAGACTCAGGCTCAAAATATTTTTGTTGAATCAATTAACTGATTAATTACAGTATACTTTGGGATCATCTAATTTGGGGAAACAAAAAAATGGCTCTTCCTCAGGGAGGATATCTGGACTCCAAGCTAATTCTAGAGGCTGGTACTGCCAGTTATAGAATCCTCTTGTCTTTCTGATAAGGCTTTCCTCTTGTATGAGCAATTGAGCCTCAGTGAAACTATCACATGCCCGCACAGGAACATGATTCCACATTAAAATAACAATATTGATTAGCTACATTTCAAAAGAGAAAGTCATTTTAGCTTTGGCCCCTCTCCAATGGATGCTATTGAGGGCTTATTACATGCTGGCACTTCATATTTGTTTTCCTTGTTAACGCTCACTGCCACCTGTGCTACTAGTTGTGTTGGTTTTATCATTATTATCCAGTTTTACAAATGATGAAACAGGGATCTAGAGGAATCAAGTAACTTACCCATCACCACGGGACTGGTTAAGTCAGATTCAAACTCAGGTTGCCTGGCCCAAAGCCCATGGCCTTTCAACAATACTGTCTGGCTCTTGTGTGACTATCTGCTTGAGTTGGAGTACTTTTGCTAAAGGCCTTCTGAACATTTGTCCTATTCTTTCCCTTTTCTTCTCTGCTCTCACCTATGTCAACTTATTGTTGTCCGTCTCCCAGAAGTTGGTCATTGCTTAAAGTAGATTCCACCATTCAATCTTTGTTGTAGTCTTCTGCAATCCTGTTCCCCTGCCATGGTTTGCACATTCATGTGTACATACACACACACACACACATCAAAAGTATGGAAATAAATTTTAAAAAAGACTACATTTCTGTGACCTCATCTAGCATTGCTGGGTTGAGTAAGCTACAACTATGAGATTTTTTAAAGAAGAGTTTTTATTTGCCCTTAAGTTTTATTTATCTAGATCCCCCACACCTGACACCAAAGAATTTACTTACTCAAACTGTGTATTTAAAACTCTCTATTGAATTCCAGCACCATTTGCAAAGTGGCTTCTTAGCTGAGACTATGACATGCTAAATGAAAATATTGCCAGTTTGAAAATGTAATATTTCTTACCTATTCTTATAAGGCAATGATTCTCCAACTTCAACACACACACACCAATCACTGAGGACACTCGTGAAAATGCAGATTCTTGGGTCTTATCCTCCAAAAATTTTGATTTAGTAAGTCTAGGATGGGGCCGAGGAATATGCACTTTAAATAAGCTCACTAGGTGATTCTGATGCAAATATTTTGTGATCTTCACTCTGAGAAATCAAGAGAAAATCCATGTTTTTTCACTTATATAGGGCAATGCCCTAAATTTTCTAGAATCTTCTTAGCCAACTTCTGGAACTACACTTTTCTTATAGGTACAACAAAGTTAACGCTGACAGAAATGGCTGTTCAGTCATCCAACTTTCTGGAAAGTCTACTTTGAGCTTGCTAGATGACAAATATCTAATAGATGGGATATGAGCCACATCTATCATCCCCCATATATCTACTGCCTACGGCAGACACCATTTATTAATCATGGCATTCTTGTCAGCTGAGCCTTGACCCCTTGCTGTGAAACCACATCCAGTCAACCCTCGAGCAATAGCTAAGACAGAGCCATCAGGTCCTTGCCCATAGGGCACTGAAACAGAAAGAAAGCAAAACAGTTAAATCATGATTGAGAAATACTAGGCAAATATCGATCTTCTCTCTTCTCCCTCCTCAACAAGCATCCTGCACCACCTCTCCCAGCTTGCTAGCGGGATCACTGCTATCCCAGGCCAGCAACCCTGGCTACCAGAAGCAGAGAGAGCCAAAGGCCCATGGATAGGGTGAGGAAACCAGCCCATTCAAGGAACCTTCAGTGTACTAGGATAGAGGGGCCTTCTTCTCTTTCCTCTTCTCCCTCTCACTTAAGGACCCCCCCTTTAAATGGAAAGCCAATTCAGGCTTCCTGCCCTGGGTGTAAAAAATAATTCTACTTAGGGTTCTCATTATGACAAAACCTTTTTACCACAGCTGTAGGATCCTCCTCTTTCAAGTCACAGTTGAGACTCAGAGAAGTCAAATGACTTACCTAAGGTTATTTAAAGTCAAAAGTAGACTTCAGGTCTCCGAACCCCTCATTTGTTGCTATTCATAGATTTAAGAATCTTGATGCAGTTAGCTTATAAAAATAACACTTCATAGTCCTTTGTCCAGTAACTCTGATATCATATTTTGATTATATTTACATATCATAGCTTCTATCTTTAAGAACCTTTCATTAGGTCAGGCTCAACCAGAAATAAGTTTTGCAGACAGCAACTCTACATTATTGTAAACTATATACCTTTAATCATAGTTTAATCTATTTCTGCAGAGGTGGAAAATCACCTCATAATAATATACTCACAAAGAGTAGATTTTTTTTTATCTTCACCATGGAGCAGCTAGGAGAGGTTCAAAGAATAAGAGCACTGGGGGCTGGCCCGGTGGCGCAGCGGTTAAGCTCGCACATTCTGCTGCAGGAGCCCGGGGTTCGCAGATTTGGATCCCAGGCGTGCACCAATGCACCGCTTGTGAAGCCACGCTGCGGTCGGCGTCCCATATAAAAAAGTAGCAGAAGATGGGCACGGATGTTAGCCCAGAGCCAATCTTCCTCAGCAAAAAGAGGAAGATTGGCAACAGATGTTAGCTCAGGGCTAATCTTCCTCACCAAAAAAAAAAAAAAAGAAGAAGAAGCAGAATAAGAGCACTGAAGTCAGACACACCTGGCCTTGAATCCCAGCTCCACCTCTTCCCTGCTGTGTAACCTTAACGCAAATGACTTAACCTCTGAGAATGTGTTTCCTTATCTATCAAATGAGGAACTTATTTACCTCATAGAGTTCTTCTGGAGATGAAATTAATTAATGGGTATAAAAATACACCATCACACCTGGGATAGCACGGGTGCTCAGCAAATACCAGCTGCCTCTCTCCTTTTCCTTTGCTTTACACGTTACCTCATAGAAATAAGGCAGGCTATTCTCTTTCATCCTGTCCTTCACGTTAGTGTCTCCCAAGACTGGCTTCATTTGTGAGGCCCAGTGAAAAATGCAAATGAGGGGCCATTTGTTCAAAAATTATAAGGAATTTTGAGATGGCGCCAGCAAAACAGTAAACAGAGCGTAGGGCCCTTCTGGGACCGGGGCCCTGCGCGACTGCCCAGGTCACAGCCAGCCCTGGCTACGAGACTATCTGTGTCAAACCTTCTCTCACCTTCTCTTCAGCCCTAGTTAGCCAGTGCGGAGGTTCCTGGTGAGCAAGGGCAGTAACAGCACTGGCTCAGGAGTTATTGGGATTCAAATCCTGGCTCTACTACTTATTCTTCAATGAACTTTCAGCCAGTTAACAGTCTTGTAAGGCTTGTTCCTCTCCTGTGAATAGGTCTAACAATAACCTGGGCCTCAGAGGCCCAGGTGTGAGTAAACAAGGTTAAGGCACTAACCCATGACCTAGCCTTGAGGACTCCAGTGTTGGCTGCTGTTAAAACATCTTTCTTTCCTTTGTACATCACGAATCTTCACGCTTTACTAATCCAACAGAATCATATTTATGACAATTTCCACAGGAAGCGCCACTCAGAGCCTTGCCATGGCGCTCATGCCACAGAATGAAAAGGCTGCAAAATGGGCAGAATCTGCATTCTCAATGATTTTAAAGGACAATTCAGAACCAAGCATAGCCGACTGCCCTGATTACAACATAAAATGGCAATGATGCTATTAATAAAATGACTGAAAGTAAGATATCTGAAGTTTGTAGAGGTGATTTGTTTTCTATCATTATGTCATCTGTTGCCTCCTTTCCCACATACTGTCTACAGACCATGTTAACATCTCCTTTTCACAGGTTCTTGGAACTAAGCTTGCAAGATCTTTAGTGATTTGCCTGAAGACTCAGGCTTATCTGATTATTTGAAGACTCATGCTTATCTGATTCCTAGTCCAGTGCTCCTTCCACCCACACCAACAAAAATATGGCTAAAGTAGCATTAAGTGTCTGTCTCTTCTATTCCTGAGTATAATTGTTTTACTACTTCAACTGCAATGATTGTAACACTAATTTCATGTGGTTTTCATGAAAAGGAAATGGAACAAGGTAGTAAACAACTCATTTTACATTTAAGTAGCTTTGGGGAGCTTGGCAAATTTTATAAAGCTTGAAATTCTATCTGTAATTGTTCACCAAGACTGCCATCATCATTTCTGTAAAAAGTGGACATTTAGGAAACTTGGTGGCATGGATAGATAATTGCCCAGAGCAAAAGACCCATGAAGGAGGAATCGTGATCATCTGAACTTGCGATAGGATATGTATTTTATCTGTGCAATAACTATGGAAGAGTTGCCGTTTTTCCAATCCTGTTTTGGAGGTGGAGCAGTGAGCTGCAAGAAGCCGTGCCAACCCTATGCTGCCTGCCTTCAAACTTTACGTGAGAAACAAATAAACTTTTTTACTTCACTGTTATTTTGGGTTTCTGATACTCACAGCTGAAACTAATCCTGATACAGCCACTCTACTCAATTTTCTTCCCAGATGCAAACTTATATTTTTGACAAAATGGGAGCTAAAAGAGGGATGTGCATGAATTCACCATTCTTCTAGCTGCTGCTGAAGAATTTTCACTTCTCTGGCCTTCACTGAGCCTACCTTTGGGACGTGACCATAATGGTGGGTCCTACTTTTAAGAGTTAGGGCCTCACATCTTAGCCTCCTCCAGAAGCCAACAGTGAAGGAATGATATAGAAGATAGTCTCCAAAGATGGTCACCATCAATTTTTTCCTTCCCTAAATGCACATGCCACTACCTCCTTGAAGAGGTAGGGTCCATTTCTCCGCCCTTTTAAATTTGGGGTAGCCTTGTAACTTGCTTTGACCAATAGAATGTGGAAGAAGTGATGTGCTGGGTCCTGGAACTTCTTAGCCCAAGACTTAAGAGGACTGGAAGCTTTTCCTTCTTCCCTCTTGGAAACCAGCTTCCATCTGAGAAGTCTGACTACCCTCAAACCACCACACTGTGAGAAAACCCAAACTAACTACGTGGCAAGGCCACAAGAGAAGCACCAGTAATTGAGTAAAACCTTTTTGGAATTTCTAGCCCAGTCACAGATGAATCAGGCTGAATGAGTGACCCCCAACTAATGCCAAATGGAGCAAAACGACTGCTCAGCCAACCCTACCTGAAGTCGTGACCCAAATTGTTGTGAGAAAGGAAATCATTGTTATTAGAAGCCATTAAATTGTGGGGCGGTTTGTCATAAAACAGTAAATAACTGAAATATCTGGGGAGGGGTGACCTATAACAGAAAGGAGAACACTCATAAGGTAAAGAAAGGAAGGACTGATGAGAAAAACCTATGCTGCAACCAGTTTCCCTGTCTTGCTGCCCCAGCTTTTGGATTTTTTAAAAGGAGGACCTAATAACCATTATTTCCATAGGCAGGTAAATTCTGCATTCCTAAGAATTAATCTACAATGCACATTTGGAACACAACTTGTTCAGAGGTTGGAAACTTATTCAATGCACTTCAGCACTCATTCCTGATCTTCACGTGACATAAATATCAATGTTCATTTATGTGTCAGACTATTGCTTTGTATGTAAAGCAGAAACATAGGACACGTAATACCAGGTTAGTCCTAAGCAATTCCAAGGAGGAAAGCCATAGTGCTATATAATGTCTGTGTACTATATCTACTGTAGTGTATCAAGCATGATTATGGGTAATTTTATGTTAATGCTTTTTATGGTAATCTATTTATTGAATCTGGTTTCATTGTAAAAGAAAAAAATGAATACCTAGGTATATACGACCTACTCAAAGAGAGCCTTTATTTACTTCCTGACAAAAGGTTCTCAGAGGAAAAGTCTCTGCTCTAATTCAGCAGAAGACAAGATATTTGAATAAAGAAATTTTGTAAAAATGCTTTCCAGGGATATGCTAAGCATGTCAATGGAGAATCATTTTACTAAAACTATCTGCTTGGTTACTAAGGATCTTCAAAGTATTTATAGTTCAGTGAATTTAAGACAGAAGTCTTCAGCTTTTTAATGTCTGAAATTAATATAGTACTAAAATGGTGGTTTGAAAGTGTGGTGGTGGGCAGTGTTTCTCAACTCTGGCTGACCACTGGAAGCACTTAGAATCTTGCCAGTTTCTAAGGCACCAGGCAACAGGATTTTTTATGCTCTCTAGGTGATTCTAACGTGCAGCTAAGATTGAGAGCATAGTTGAAACAGTTTGGGCTTTGGAATCAGCCTTGGGTTTGAATTCCAACCACTTACCAGTTTTCTAACCTTGGGCAAATGGCGAAACCACCCTAAGGCTCTGTGTCAGTGGTTCTCAAAGTGGGATCCCTCAATAAGCAGCATCAGCAATACCTGGGGTACTTATTAGAAACGAAAATTCTTGGGCTCCACTCAGACCTATGGAATCAGAATGTCTAGGGGTAGGGCCAACCTCCAGGTGTTTCTGCCACAGGCTACACAGTTTGAGAACCACTGTGATATGTGATAAGAATTAAAAGGGCTAACTGGCTCTTTGCCCCTTTATTGTTCCTCTATATCTAATTCAATTTCCACATCTAGAAACCTTCTTCCACTTGTATCAAAATATCTTGTTTTTTACAGGACTGTAAAAGTCTGGTAGCAACATTTCAAAAAATTAAAATGTACTGTTATATTTCTAATTCTTTAATTTCACTTTTATTTTTGTTATAACAGAAAGGAAAAGAAGGAATAATAAAAATAACTACATACTACATTGAAATAACATTATTAAAATTTTGATATAAATTTGCTTTTTACAAAAAATGATCGTATTGGACATATTGTTTTATAACCTTCTTAACCTGCTTACTCACTTAACATATTTTTTACATGCTACTATTTTATTAAATATTCTTAGACATTATATTTTCAAAGTTGCCTTGTATTCCATCATATGAATATGCCAAATACATTTAATCAAACCTTTAGCAGTTGTTTCAAATTTTTGCTTTCATAAATAACGTTCATCAATTATTAAAAAAAAAATCTTTTTCAAGTCCATGATACCATTCTTGGGATCAATCTCTAGATATGGTATTAACAGATCAAAGCGTATATACCTTTTAAGGCTATTGATACATGTCGACACATTGTCCTTTTAAAAAACTATACCCTTAGCAGTGGAAGATGGTGCCAACTCGTACCGTAGATAATGCTATATATTACCATTTTATTTAATCTTTGTCACTTTAGTACCAAGATAGTTCATATTGTTCTTCTTTAATGAGGTTAAATCTTTTTGTCATGTTTTTTTCTTGATAGCCTATTTGTATTGATTCTCATTCTTTGTTCAATTTTTTTAAAAAATCTGAGTATTCAGTTTTTTTCCTATTGAATTATTAAAGTTCTTTATACACTAGATTACTTTCACCAACATTTGGAAGCAAGAAAAATATAGTAAAAACTCAAATGAGTAGCATCAAAATGAGTTAATTTCAATTTCTTGTTAATAGAAAATAACTTATAATTTAGTTGGATTACACTATTGCAAATCTGTAAAGAATCAGTATATTTCCCTTTCCCAGGACTGTACTATGAACAAATGTAGTCCTTCTCTAATGATTGAGGATCTTGTGGTACGTCAGGCTGATTGTTCTGAATTTTCCATTGTGTAAAGAGAATGAGATTTTGAAGTCTGAGTCCTGGCTCCACAGTCTACCACTTGGTCAACCTAGACTGAGGCAAGTAATTCAATCTCTCAGTGCCTTAGTTTCCTCATCCTTAAAACAGAAATAACAAAAATGACCTCTGTCTCATATGGTTACTGTGAGACACAGTATGCATAATGGTTAAGCACACAGATTTCGGAGCCTAACTATCTGGTTTTGAATCTCCATGCCACCATTTAATAGCTATGGGACTTGGGCAAGTTCTTAATCCCTCTAAGCTTCAGTTTCCTTACCCGTAAAATGAGGATAATAATAGAATTTACCTATTAGAGTGGTTGTAACGATTGAATGAGTAAAGATATATAGAGCATTGAGAACAGTGCCTGGCAGGTAATAAGCACTAACATAGAAAAGAATTTGCATGTTATGTGCTCTCTTAACAAGAACCCCACACAAGTGTCAGTGGTGGGACCTATAACTGCTATCGAGGCCACCAGAGCCTTGGTAGGTGTACAGAGTTGGGCTGACTCTCTACCAACTGCAGGATGTACTCTGGAAATGAGTTCCTGAATAAGGTTCTTGCATCAACTTGCTTTTTGGTCATTCACCTATTTCTACTAAATGTGGAGTGTAGGAAAACCAATCTGTTTTTTGTTAGCTGGATTACGACTGTTGAAGCTAACCATGTGAGTCGATCACTTTGCTTCCACCCAGGAACTCACCTTCAGCAGACAGACCAACCATAAAAGTGTTGTACCAAGATGTTCTGAGACAGGTCCGTGCCACGTTTCCTCTCACAAAGCAGAGCCCTGCATTGATTTTCAGATTCATTGTCTATAGGTGGGTTAACTAAATTCTATGTTCTCTGATTTATGCTCTGTATCAGCTAACAAGGAAATTTTGGGTCTGAACTCTTAATCATAATTAATACAGAAGATGATTAAAAGAAACTCTCAGCATTTTGGTCATTTTATCAGATAAAACTCCCACTTTAGTCTCCATAATTTACACTGTGTAAAAGAAAATACACCCATATGGAATACGCTTGTGAATCAAAAACAAAGCCAATGCCCAAAATACAAATCAAAAACACTGCCTAGAACAACAGGCCTCAACTAATGAATTAAAATGATTGCTGGTTTCTTTAAAATATTAAGCCCATCGATGCTTGCCAAAAACCCCTTGGCTAGCTGAGGGATTCAAACTGCATTGTTCAGTTAGAGACTGAAATCCTTCCATTCATCATTGACATGTGAGAGACAAGACAAGGTTTTTGACAAAAAAGAGATGAGGCGCCAGATGGTTTCCATCTGTATCTCCATTGATTGTGCAATGAAAACCCACCTTCCCTAATCAGAAGGCTACACGATACATGGAAAATGAATACCCAGTGTTTTTAAAGAAGCATAATCGCCCCTTCTCAACCATAGATATATAAATATTAATGAACACAATCTGGTTCTAAGCAAATTTAGCATGAACTTTTAGCAACCCTCCCTTGACAACTTCCTCCCTTTTTAACTGAATCAAGCTTCTAAGTTCTGTGATTAAAAATAGCAAACCCTGCACTGAAGTTGGATCTGTGACTGAGGAAAACCTCTCCCTTCTAGCTAGTAACCAGTTACCAGAGTTCATACCATTGCATAATTTTCATAACCAAAAAAGGGTCTCAATTTGAATGAAAGTTTAGCAAGTCTGAATAGTGAGATACAGAATCAACACAAATAAGCAGGGAATTGATTATTAATCTATCATTTACGCCATGTTATTTCCAAAAGGACTTGAGTGAACTTAGAGATTATTACATGCAATACCAGGAGTTGTTAAACAACTTAATTTCTGTAAAGCCCTGTATTATGTCATATATTGAAACCTAGGAAAAGAAAAGAATTCTGTCTCTCCTTCATCTATCTACATACACACACACACACACACACACATATAATTTTAACTTTTCTGCAAACTTAACAGAGAGTGTTAACTGAGGGTATTAAAATAGTTTTAATTACCAATATTCAAGAGAAAATATTAGATGCCTTTCTGGGATGTTTGAACTTGCATCATTAGTATTACAATATTTCTAACCAAGAAGACTTGGTTAGTCTTCTTCCTTTTTGACTCACTCCTGGAAGTCTTCATCAAAAATATCAGAAAGAGACAAAAACTTGAAAATTTCCATTAATTCCTTCTTTGCTTCCTTTCCTTTCAGTTCAAACAGGGAAGATTTGCATACTTGCTCTAGCTTATGTGTCCTTAATCAGTTGAAGCAATCCATTTTCCAAGAAGCATATTCCATATTTTCACCACTAATGTTGCCCTGTGGATCAAAGTGGTCAGAATTTTAAAGTGAAAAATGTCAAATCAGTCCAAAGATAATATGAAAAATTAAATCCATATTCTCAACTTTAGTCACCCATGTGACTGAAAGAAAATCATCTTTTTTCCTCTCCCCCAATATGTATTGTTCTCATTTTGTCAATTAATAAACTTCTAACCCTACGTACTATGGGCCTGGCATTGGGTTAGGCACTGAAGATCAACAAGATCAAGATCAATGGACAGTATTGCTATTCTCAGGCACAGATGTTATTTCAAAGCCATCCTTCAGATATTGTAAAGAATGTTCTTTGCCATACAGTAGCAGCATCACGAACAGAGTTCACGGGTGTCTCTATCTCAAGTGATCAAAAAACTCAGACCCCAGTTCTCTTTTGGGAATGAGCTCTCAGCAGGATTAATGGCCAGTATCACCAGCAATGTTGGTGTTTGTTTAAGGTTCAGCTTCACTAGGTCTTGACAAGATTTCTTTTACCTTTCCTAGCCCAATTTGGCTGTCAGCGGCATGATCAGATGTCAGAATAACATCAACAAAGCTGGAGTAAAGGATGAGCTGAAGCTTGCAAAGAAAATGCTGAGTATGTCAAAATGCAATTTTGGTTATGTTCGGGGCAAGAAGAACAGGAAGGGCTAGACCCATAGCTTGAGCGAGATGGTGCAACGTTAGCATATGACAAAGAGGAAGGAAAACAATCCTTCTCCCTGATGCTTTTGTAATTTGCATCAAGAAGAATGATCTTCAAACTACAAAGAAGAGACTAATTAAATGATTAGTTAGTAGTAAACTGAAAAAATGAGAAGATTGACAGTGAGCACCTGATTGTGTTTCAGTCTCTAGGCTCAGGTGCCTTAGATCTTCAGAAGTAATGGACAGAAAAAAATAAACAAGCAACAAATAAACCTTCTCTTGTGTATATGAGAAAAGTAAATATTGTCCTGATTATCGAAAGAGGGAACTGGGGCAGTGGGAGAAGAAAGCTGGGTATGGGAAGCAATACCATACCCATAAAAATCAAAATCCTTAAAAGTTATATTTAAATACATGGTTTATGAGTACTATTGAAAGAAAGTGATCAGGTAATCAATAAGGAGTAGTGTGGGGTTCGGGAGACATAAACAAATATACAATATATGTGATATCTGACATATGCTATAACATATACAATATGTTAAATTATATTATATATACATATATATCAAGGTATATCAATGGCAACATATGCCTGTTTCAGCAAGGTGCTTGACAAAGTCTTGCAAGGGTATCTTATAAGGGTGTCTTGCAAGTCTTATCCTGCGGTAAGATGGTAGATATGACCTGAATGACAAAGAATGAATAGATGAGTTGAACAATTGTTAATTAATTTATCAATGTCAACTGAGGAGATGGTATGTAGAAATACGCGATTGAGCTCTCTTCTGTCAAAAACTTGATTGATTTGGATGAAGATAGAGAGGTTTATCATCACAGTTGAATGGTTGTGGATAGTGAGATAATATAATCATGTTTCAAAACTAATCTGAACAAATGGGTCAAAATGAATTACATAAAATTTATAGAGCAAAATAGAAAGTACTGCATTTAATATAAAAACTTAATTAGAAGGTGCAGGGTTGGGGGACACCTGGATGAGAGAAGTTCAGAAGGAAAAATTGAGTCAGCAGAGTGATATTGTGGCAAACATAAAATAAAATTGTAGTCAGATCTTAGAGAAGGAGGAACAGAACATATTCTTTGTTCCCTTCACTCCCATTATCCATGGTCACCCTGGTGATGATGGGGACTTTATAACATGTGCTATGCTGGCATGGGCTATGAGAGGAAATTACCACAAGCAACGGATAGCCCAGTTTGTTTTGTTATTGATCCACTATGGTGTCTATCAGGACGTTCCTAAGAAACGGGCTAACCTTGGACATAGTGAATTAACAGAATGAAAAATCCGGGATCCTTCAAGGAAGCCAAAAGAATGGAAAATAAAAGAGGGAAAAGAAAGCAAACATGAGGCATTGACACAGAAACAGACAAATTGTCCAATGAAATAGAATAGAATGACCCAAACCAGTCTCATTTAAATGGAAATTTATTTTATTTTGTTTTTTTGTGAGGAAGATCGGCCCTGAGCTAACATGTGCCAATCCTCCTCTTTTTCCTGATGAAGACTGGCCCTGGGCTAACATTCATGCCCATCTTCCTCTACTTTATATGAGACCCGCCACAGCATGGCTTGACAAGTGGTGCATTGGTGCGCGCCCGGGATCCGAACAAGCGAACCCTGGGCCGCCGCAGCAGAGCGGCGCACTTAACCGCTTGCGCCACCAGGCCAACCCCTAAATGGAAATTTAATTTGGGAAAGCCTTACCCATGGACTACTCAACACATTATGCTAGTGCAATTGTTTTTCATATGAGAAAAATTAAATTGGATCCCTATCTCATGCCATAGAACACAAAAATCCATTCCAGATGAATCGTAGACTTAAATATAAAGATAAAATTTTAAAACTTTTAGAAAAAAATATAGAATAGAGAGTTTAAAAAATTTTAGCTTTATTCTGCATATAGAGTGGCCACCCACTACCAATGAACAGAAATGTATTGAAGCTGATTTAAGCTTTGAAAATTAAAATATCAGCTCACAGCAGCTAGCAGGATGACTAACTCTGGATGGTGGCCTATTATAGCCCAAGAATTACCTAGAACTGTTAAAAAATGTTATGTTTTTTTTTAAAAAAAGGTTTAGAACCTCCATTTTCCTTATAATGGATTATATTTTATAATTCAGACCACAGGCTTAGTATATTTTTGGTCTAAAAAATCTAATAATACTCTATCAAATTTACCTTGATATCAGTTACATCATTTATTTTTTTATTCCTTCTAACTCAGTTCCAGAGATAGTGGTAAAGAATGAATGACTCTGCTCCCCAGTAACTATCTAATTCTACAGAAGTTTCTTAATCTCCACAAGAGATTAACGGCCCCCCAAATATGTCTATGTCCTAGTCCCTGGAACCTGTGAATATGTTACCCTATATAACAAAAGGGACTTTGCAAACGTGAGTAAATTAAAGATTTCATGACGAGGAGATTATCCTGGATTATTTAGTGGGCCCAGTATAATCACAAAGGTCCCGTAAGAGGGATGCAGGAGAAATCAGAGGCAGAGGAGAAAGTTAGGTGATGATGGAAGCAGAGATTGGAGTGATGTACTCTGAAGACAGAGGAAGGAGCCATAAGCCAAGGAAACAGGCGGCCACTAGAAGCTGAAAAAGGCATGGAAATAGATTCTCCCCTTGGAGTCGCCAGAAGGAACCAGGTATGCAGATTCCCTGACCTTAATCCTGTGGAACTCATTTCTGAATTCTGACCTCCAGAACTGTAAGATCACACATTTGTGTTGTTTTAAGCCACTAAGCTTGCAGTAATTTTTACAGCAGCAATAGGAAATGAATACATCCCATCTCATAGGGGTTTTGTGAGGAGCAAATGAGATAAACCAGTAAAATGTTCTTGGCTTCTGTTATTGTTATCATCCACCTAATGTACCCCAAACGAAGGCTCAGTCTCACAATCAACAGTATTAGTGTGTCCTCAATTATTTTCCCTGATAAGCCATTTTTATACCTTCGTGTATATGAATGAGGCAGGGAAAGGATTCTGGATAGAGTCAGGAGCTCACAGGCATTAGTGGTGCGGGTTCTGATGGGTGCTTGACTTCTCTAGGCCTCATTCTGCAACTATAATTAGAGGCTAGAGACTTACAAGCTCTAAAATTCAATGATTATATGCTCCCTTAGGTAGTCCAATAAACGCTTTCTGAGTCCACCCTCTCTTCCTTTCTTCTGGTTTAACCTGTGGCTAGTGTCTAAATTTTCTAGTGCCAACTGCCCCTAGGTTATCTTTGCTTTGGGCACTGGTTAACCAGGGGCCTAATTCCATGATTAAAACAAAAAGGAAGATGAAAAGAGGTCAAGCAATTCTTAGCTTAAATTTATGCTTAAAAAAGGTATTCAGTGTTTTACAAAGAATGTTCTTAGCAAAAAATCTTAGCTCTAAGAGTCCATGTAGATTTCCCCTGGGTCCTCTGTCTTTAATTCAAGGCTATGGCTTTTAAGAACAGGGTTGGTTGGCCATCCTCACCAAGTGTTCTGCCCAGGCTCTTATCCTTCTAAGTGGTAGGACGTTTGACACACTTTTCTTGTTGCTAAAGGTGTAGATAACAGTACACGGGGATCAAAAATGACCAAAATAGAACAGACACCAAAGTGCTGTCGAACATAACCTCCCTTTCATATCTCTGCTTTTTCCAACTCACCATGGAGAGAAAGTCTGTGAAAAAACTTTGCCACCCATAAATTATTTTGGAAATGCAAAGCATTCTTTTTTTTTTTTTTTAACTTAGTGTGGGGTTAGATGTCATGATAGAGACATGGACAACACTCAGCTGACACACAGAGGAATGGTAACTTCAACATGAGAAAACTCCAGAAAACTTTGCAAGGTAGTCTTGAAAGAAGAATAGATCTTTGCCAGCTAGAGAAAATGAGAAGGACATTTTGGGGAGAAAAAATGATATGTGCAAAGGCACAAAAGCATCCTCTAAAAATGGTAAGAAGTTAGTGCGTCTGGCACACAGTGGAGAGGAACAGAAATAGCAGGAGAGGAGGCTAAGGTAAGCAACTGCAGGGCTGTGTATGCCATGCTGGGCATCTGAATTATTTTACTGTGTAGAATTCAGCAATCAAAGAGACACCTATCATCAGGGATGCATCATGTCGAGATTTGTTTTTTTAGAAAATAAAAATGAAAAACTGGTAGAGGTATTCAGGATGTTGGCTCAGGGGCTATGGGATGAAGATGGAGGTTAAGTGCTGGATGGGAGCAACCTTGCACTGAAAACCAACTTGATGTTGGGAAGTAGAGGTCTATAATAACCTGGAGGTTTCCAGCTTGGCTGATTAGGTGTATGGTAACATCACTGGCCAAGCCATTAAAAACAAGGGAGGAGGGAGAGAGGAACAAAGTTTGGAACCATAGATATTAATCTTAGAACACTGGGTAGATGGAAGGCGAAGAAAAAATCAGAACACTAGAGAACAGAGCCACTTAGGCAAAGTGAGGCAAAGGAGACAGGAAATGTGCGGGCAAAGGGACACAGGAGGAGATAAAGAATGGTCAAAGAAAGTAAAGGTAGAGAAATGAGCAGGGAAGCGTCTGGTGAGTTGTGCCAAGTGCAGTAAAGAGGTCCAGCAGATCAAGCCAGAAATAGGTAGCACAGAGCCACGCCAAACCCCTAGACCTCTGAGCTTGCCCATCTGGAGACGAACACTTCTTCTCTTCCTAACTTGGTAATTCTCACAACACTTCACACAGGCCTTGCACAAGATAACGAGCTTGGCGTGCTTGCTACGAGGAGCCAAGGGGAATGAGGCTTTCCCAGACTCTCACAATGCCAGAAGGCAGAGCCCCACTCTAGCCACAACCACTCAAACACTGAAAACCAAATCAGTCCCCAAAGTATTGAAAAAGCAAGATAGGAAACAATGAGTAATGCGGGCTCAGGAATGAAACCAAAGCACGCAGCACTGTGCACACACGCAGATGCTCCGCTGGCCTCCTCCTCCTCAGCCCCTCCAAACTGTTTAGGAAGAATAGGCGATTAGAACTCAGTATAATTAATTCTCTTTCACAGCAGTAGAAATTAATTGCAGCTTAAGTGACTAGAGAAATCAAAGAACTACATAAACGCTTATACACACAATAATCGTTAAATGTGCCCTTAAGAGCAGTGGTGGGAGAAAGCAAGGACTGAAAGAGAATAAAAATGACACCTATGTACTGAGAAGAGGATTAGTTACACCCTGGGATGAGTCAGAAAACAATAGAGTCCCTTTCTGAGGGAAAAGAAAAGAAAGAAAGAATATTGGAATAACAATGTTGGGATATATCTGGGAGTAAGGACAGGGGACTGGGCTTTTCTCATAACAAGGAATACGCAATGGAGACCAGCAGAGCTACTCCCTTTTTAAGGTAAAAAAAAGAGCAGAAGAAAGAATAATGGCAGGAGACTGAGTCACAGAGAGGAGAGCCCAGTGCTGTGAGGGAAGGTAGGAACTACAGACACCACTTTACATTTTTGTCTGGGCCTTCAGGACAGGACAGTTTATAAACACACAGCAGTCAACAACGCAAGCTTTGATCCATGACTCCACTCAGAAAGACAGAGTCAGAACTCAAGAGTCAGGTTTCTTAAAATACGTACATATATATATATATTCATTTCTACTTTTTGAGTTTTGAAAAATACATTTATTTGAGTCAGTTAGGTTAATGAAAGCAGTTAGTGTTTTTTAGCTTCACTCTGAGCCTGGCTGTCAAAAATAATAACGATTCAAGTTATAAGGAAAGCATTGTACATCTCAGGCATTCCGGGACTGCCCTTGCGCATAGATTCTGCGGTTGTAGTTCTATGCTTAGAGCATCCATTATTCTTGGGTTGGGTGGCTTGGAAGATCACGTACATATAACTATCTCTGTCCAGCTTCTTTGAGCTGCTCTGGGCACTTTAGGTAAAACAATAATAATGTGGACTTGCTCACATTATGATCAAAGAATGAGCTAATCAGTGCTAAAAACAGATACATATGGAAACATTTCCAGCTCTCAGATCTGGTTGGTGCAGTAAAATCCATTGGAAAATGGACACCCTTAAGTCTCCGGTAAAGGGTGGATTCTAAAGAGATTACTCAGTCCCTGCATCAATCACATGTATTTGGACTAGGCTCTTTTCTCCATTAAGCATAAAAAGGGGTAACAGATCTTGGTTATGTCTCTGGATTTATGCAAGTGTCCTGCTGTTTATAGTCAGTGCTGGTGGTCTGGTGGTTAAGATTAGGCACTCTCACTGCCAGGTTTGTTTCCCAGTCAGGGAACCACACCACCTGTCTGTCAGTTGTCATATTGTGGGGGCTACGTGTTGCTGTGATGCTGAAAGCTATGCCACTGGTATTTCAAATACCAGCAGAGTCAACCATAGTGGACAGGTTTCAGTGGAGCTTCCAGACTAAGACTAGGAAGAAGGACCTGGCCACACACTTCTGAAAAAACTGCCCATGAAAACACTATGAATAGCAGGGGAGCGTTGTCAGATACAGCACCAGAAGATGAGAGGATGGCACAGGAAGACCGGGCAGGGTTCCCCTCTGCTGTACCCAGGGTCGCTAGGGGTCAGAATCCACTCGATGGCACTAACAACAACCTGCTGTCTACTTGCCCTAAGCCAGAAAGGAATTACAGGGAAGATGAACATACTTTTGAGCCCAAAGAACAAATGTTCCCAGCAGGAAACAGGTTCACCCTCCTCTGAACTCCTATAGAACTCTGTCCCTCCCTGATGACACCGACCATCTCCACCTTAAATAGTTTTTATTTGTGTTCATACCTCAGCTCTCCTACTATTTTGCAAGCTCTTCATGAGCAGGACTGTACTTTAATACAGTATCTGAGTAATATCTCATGTTTGTCAAGGGCTTAATACTTTATAAGATGCCCTCAGATGCCCTATCTCACTTCGTCATCATAAACCTGTCAGTTAGGTAGGGCAAGCACATTCTACTCATTTCATACACGAGGAAATTGAGATTAAGAAAGGTTAAATGACTTGAAGATACATGGCTATCCAGCTTAATTCCAGAATCAGGAATTAAGCACAACAATCTAGACTCCCAAACCAGGCCTCTTGTCCACACACCAAGCTTTTTCTCCTCCTCTTCACATGTCACCTTGTACGGCTGCTGATCAGCCAGGTGCCCATTATGAGAAGGATGTCTGGAGAGAAGAACAAAGGAGCAGACACACAGGTGGTTAAAAGAGAAAAGGAGATAGACACCAACTGATCCTCACGGTTCTCTAATCTGACAGCCCCTGGAACACTGTTGCTAGATATGCGAAGCCTCCAATCTTTCCATTTCCATAAGAGAGTCAGGTAGGTAACACTGCCACGGTCAGAGAGGGAACGAAAAGAATTCTGTGTGTGTGTGTGTGTGCGTGTGTCCCCGCATGTTGTGCACTTTAAGGGATAAAGTGGTATTATGAGAACTACACGATCACTCATGTTGGAGTGGGGAGGGTGCTCAGAGAGCATCTCTTCCAGTGTTGCTGGAGAAAGCCTGAGCCTGCTGAGGATGCTTCTGGCAAAATGACCTTCTCTTCACCCAGTCCCAGAATATAAACATAGAGGAGTGATACCTTGGCCTCGTTATTAGCACCAGGTAAGAGGGTAGATGAAAAGGCAAAAGCTCCTATATGAAGAGGGGCAGGAGGTTATAAATCCCCCCAAAAAAGGCAAAGGCAGAGTCTTAGATAAGGTCCTTAGAAGTAAAGCCTGAGATGACAATTCTGGTGCAAGTCAGGGCTCTTAGGGGAAATGTATGAGTAAGTGAGGAAGCATGACAGGGCAGAAGGAAAAGCAACAAAGATGTGGTGTTAGGAGAAGTTCAGCCTGATCTCACCAGGAGCTCTGGGGTGTAAATTACTCCTCAGAGGTTGTCCTGCACTGAGACAAAGGGACTGAGCTGTCGTACCTCTGCATCTGCCAATCACTGGCCAAGGGCTGCCCCCAGCCAGGGGGGCAGTAACCTCCAAGGCATCTTTGAACAAGGCAGATATCTTCGGTCAAGAGCAATTCTACAGGGGAGGGTGTAGATGTGAGAGGCTGGAAGCCAACATCCACAGCAGTTGGAGGATGGGTGCACCAGCTCAGGGAAGGGGATCTGGGCGGGTCACTAACAGCATCTGCTACAGGCAGCTTCTTATAGGCAGAGGAATCTGCATGCCACAGGGGGGCCTAATTTCGGGGTGGATGCCCTCTTGTGGGGAACTTTGGGTAACCTGGGGACCCAATCCTCTGCCTGGGATCATGCCGTGTTACCAATTACTTTATAAAACCATACACATAAGTTTTCATATTCTTTACCTTTAATGAAACTTTCTAGCCTCTAACTACATGTGTTGGTGTCTTTCAGTCCATCTCTGTCTCACGGTGACAATGCATGCAAAAAACTTCTTCACAAATCTGCTTTCTTCCACCCAAACCTCTATTTGTACATCTCAGGGACAGTGGGCTCAATAACTCCCAAAGGCAGCTCAGTCTATTTTGCTATTAAGTACATGTTAGTAATTACTTTTTTAATATAAGCAAAAGTCTATTTCTCTATAATTTCTATTCATGAAAGTCATGGAAAGGAAGTATAATCCTTAGATACCTTCTGTTCCACAAGCAAAATATCCACAACTCAGATTATTCCATAATATTGTACATGTTCTCACGTCTGCTCACCCATTCGGTCCCTGCACAATGGTGAAATTCCAGTTTGTCTGTGAACCCATTAAAGGAGGTGCCCAGAACTACCCAATCCTCCAGGAGTGGTGTGACCCACATGGAGCAGAGGAGGACTATTCTTCTTGTTCTAGACACAGCAGTTCAATTAATAGAGTCTAAAATTAACTTCATGATTCAAATGAACTCTACTAAAAGTCCCATATACCGCTGATTTATACTAACTTGTAAACAACTAATTTAAATACTTTTGCATATTCTGTCTCACCCTACCCTTAATTTCTAGATCCATTTTTTTTTTTTTTTTTTTTTACTCAACTACAGGTTTTTACACCTATTCAATTAAAGTTCATCTTGTTAGACTTGGCCCATCATTCCAACCTGAAATGATCGCTTTGGATCCTAATTCTGTTACTCAAACTATGTGGTATGCTTTCAGGCTTCATGTCAACCATGACTTTGATAAATGTGCAATCTATATCCTCACTAAAATTATTGCTATAAACCAATGCCTTAATAGGGCCAAGGGTGGAACCTCATAGACTTCCATTAGAGGTCACCCTCCCAGGAGCCATTGTAGTGCTTACACAGCTTAATTCATGCTTATTCCAAGACCCAGTCTAAATATGACAATGACTTCACTCCTTCAGCCATGTATTCTGAAATACTGAGTTTTGAAGAATGCAAAATAATTAACATAAAATATTTATAGTTACACTCATTTAATAGAATACAAAAACAGAATATGAAGCTGGTAGTAGTTTTAGGAATAAAACCAATCCAAGGAGACAAAGGCCAAATATAGAGTATGATTTCAGAATAAAAAAGTCATTTTCTTCCATGTGAAAGAGGATGATAAGTTCAGAGAGGCCAAAGGGATGATAACTGAGCCCTGGATGGGAACACATGGAATGCAACTGTGCTAAGGAAAACAGGTGACCAGTGATAAGAGAGTACAGGAAGACCAGCTGACTGCTTTATTTCTCTATTGCTGCATAACAAATTACCAAATTTGCTTAATACAAAAAAATTTATTATCTAACAGTTTCCACGGGTCAGTCCCATGGGTCAGGTTAGCTTGGCCCTTTGCACAGGATCTCACAAGGCTGAAATCAAGATGTTGGCTGGGGTTGCAAACTCATCTGAGGCTTGGGGTCCCCTTCCAAGCTCACTGGTTGTTAGCAGAATTCAGCTCCTTGCATGCAGGACTGAGGTCCACATTTTCCTGCTGGCTGCCAGCTGGGGGCTGCTCTCAGCTTCTAAAGACCACCCCGCCATTCCCTGCCATGTGGCCCTCTCCACAATACGGCAGTTTGCCTCTTCAAGGCCAGCAGGAGAATCTCTCTCTTCATTCTGCTAAGACGGAGTTTTATGTAATCAAGAGAGTGACAATCCCAACACATTCACAGGTCCTGTCCACAGCAAAGAGGGGACTACAAAGGGTGTGCACTGCACGGGGTAGGAATCTTAGGGGCCGTCTTAGAATTCCGCCTGCCACAATGACTAACATGGTGAGGCATAGTGAAGACCAGTATTAGGAGAGGGATCTGGAGAGGGCTTCTGTGCCCTGCTGTGGAATTTGAACTTTATCCTGAAAGCCATGGAGGCACATTGAATGATGCCTCTCCCTTTGGGGAGGTACAGGAAAATGTTGCAAGTGGCAGAGGTTAAGAAAGTATTCTAGGAAGCATAGCACTCCAAGAGGGTATCATTGAACAAGCCCAGGCAATAAATGTAAAGCACAGTAAAATCCACACATACACTTGAATCACCTTGATAATTTATCACCTAACTTGCCTACAGGACAACTGTGAGAAAGCAAAACTACCCCTCGCCCTGCTGCTGTTATGATAAGGTGTGCCCTTCACATACCAGACAGAAAAAAACAAAGATATTTTGCATCATTAGAGAGCCTCTCCAAACAGAAACATCCTATCTAATTAATCCCCCTGCCTCCCGCAAAAAAAAGCCTTGAGCCCCGTTCCTATAAGTTGCTGGCTCCCTCCAGAAAACACGTTTATCTCTGACTTTTGGAATACAGATATCAGCAGATATGTGAGGACCCAGACAGATGGGATAAGCATGTGAGGAACTGCTGTTTTTCCACTAATGAGGATTTTGAACAGATTATCTGTAACTTCGTGATCTGCTTTTTTTTCTTTAAATACTTGTTGTATCTCTTTTTCAGAGTCTCTAGTTCTTCTAAAGTCTGGACACCCCTCCAAACATTAGAAATAAGAATACATTTTTTTCTCTTTTTTTTGGTGAGGAAGATTGGCCTTGAGCTAACATCTGTTGCCAATCTTCCTCTTTTTGCTTGAGGAAGATGGTCCCTGAGCTAACATCTGTGCCCATCTTCCTCTATATTGTATGTGGGATGCCGCACCAGCATGGCTTGATGAGTGGTGTGTTTGGATCCGTGGCCAGGATCCAAACCTGTGAACTCTGGGTTGCCGAAGTGGATTGTGGGAACTCAACCACTACACCACTGGGCCAGCCCCCAGAAATAAGAATACTTTGATGTTCAATTTGTCTTCAGGTTTTCCATTCACAACTATGTCTGTACACTGTGGCCTTGAGAACAACCACAGTGTTTGTTCTTAAATACAATAATGACAATAGCTAACAAACCTACTTACTACATGCCAGGCACTGTTCTCAGAGCTTTGTATCCTCACATTCAGATGAGGAAACTATGGCATAGAAAGTTTAAGTAACCTGTTGGAGATTATATAGGTTGTCAGTGGTAGAGCTGGGCTGTGAACCCAGGCAGATTGGTCTGCAATAGTTCACAGCCTTGGAATGGAAATACCAACTACTCTCTTAAGGGTGGCCTTTGAGGCACTCAATAAATGATTGCTGACTACCAATGACTACTTTTGAGATGGCAGAGTCAAAAGTATATATAAAACTAAGGTCTAAACACTATGAGATTATGTTACAGAAGTGAGGAGCACAGACACAGTAGGATAAATAAAGCCAAGAAGTAGTTTTTAAAAATAAGTCAAATAAACCTCAGAGTTATACAATAAACCAAGAGAGAGAGAAGCACAGATATAAAAATATTAGAAATTATAAAAGAATACTATGTCCAACTCCATGCTTACTATTTTAAAAATGCTAACAAAAGGACAATATGTAGATATAAATTACCAAAATTGACACAAAACAGAAGTAGACACTCTGAATAGACCAATTGATTAGAGAAAACAAACAACAACAAATAGAAAAAAGAAATATTAAAAAGTTGTAAAAGCATTGTCTGGTTCAAAAAATAATCCAGACATAGAAAATTCCACCGGAAACTTCTTTTGAATTCTCAAGGAAAATATAATTCCCACAGCTCCAGAACACAGAAAAAGATAAAAACTTCCCAATCATTATGTGAATCATTTTGATGTCAAAACTAACAAGACTGCATAAAAATTCAACTAAAAACCAAATCATTATGAAAATTGATGCAATAATCTGAAACAAATATTAATACTGCAATGAGTTAAGAAAACATTTCATCATGACCAAGTAGGCTTTAATCCAAGAATAAAAAGATGATTAAATATTAGGAAATCTGTGATGATGGTACACCATTTTAATAGATCAAAGGCAAAAATTACACAATTTTTTAAAAATATGATACTCTGTATCAAGTTTGGTGAATTGCAAACAATCCTCACTGGATACTCACAATATCCTTATAAGATATTTATATTATTAACCTCATATTACAGCATAAAAAACTGAAATTGGAAGATGACAACTCGCTCAATGTTATACAATTCTAAGAGGAAGAAGTGTAATCTAAGCCAGGTCTGTCTGGCCATAAATCCTATACTGTGGCTTCCACGTTATGTTTACCCTAGAGATGATAATTTACCAAAATAATCAAAAGCCATTTTATAACATTTCAAAGCCCCTTTTTGATTAAAAAAATACTCTCAGCATACCAGGAATGCAATAAAATTTCTTTAAGATGGTTGGAAAAACCTATCATAGCTGTTAAAATCAGAAACAAGATAAAAATAGAATACCATTAAGTATCTTTAACATTGCTATGGAAATTCTGGCTAATGCTATAAGGCATAATTCTGAAATAAGAGGTATGCCCTTTAGAGAGGTAATATAATCATTATTTGGTGTAATACGATTATTTACTAAAAAAACTCAGGAGAACGAGGTGAAAAAAAGATTATCATTAATAAATAGAATAAAAAACCAAGTATAAAAATCAATAGCTTTCATATAACAGTAACCACCAACTAGAAAACAATGAAAAAATATTAAATATAATTAAATAAAAAGTATATAATACCTAGGAATAACCTTAAAAATTATGCAGGACTTGTATGAAGAAACAATATTTCTGTCACATCAAACGAGACTTGAAAAAACAGAAGCATATTGTGAAATGATTGAAAATTGTAAAGATGCAAACTCTTCCAAAATAATTCATAGTTTGTACATAAGTCCATGCAGAACACATCAGAATTTTTTCATCTGAAAATTAATTCCACCATTCACCTTGAAGAATGCTCAGGTGATAAATGCTAAGGTACATTTAAAATACAGAATAATAAGGGATTGGGGATTGCCATATCAGAAATGGAAATGCGGTATGCAAAATATAATATGGTTCTGCTACAATAATCAACAGATGGTTAAAGAAACAGGATAGAGAGCCCATATACAGAAACGTATATACCAATTTAATTCAAGATAGATTTAATCACAACTCAGTAAAGAAAAAAGGGATTATTCAATAAATGGTGTTGAAGTAACTATTTGAATTGTTAAAAAATTATATCTCTAGCTCATATAACATATTAAACTAAATTACAGATGGATTACATATTAAATTAAAAAATAAAATTATAAATTATTATGAAAAATAGGTGGCTATTTATTAGATATTGGGCCAAGCAAAGAATTTCCAAACAGAACTAGTGGAATACATCAGAAAGTAATAACAGATTTGACTGCAGTAATAAATATGAAAAAATTCACATATCAGATAGCGAAATACTCAAAATTAAAAGGCAAACACCAAACTAGGAAAATAATTTCCAGAGATATGACTTACAAACTGTCTTTAATAGACAGTTTATAAGCAAAATATTAAGATCTCAATGGATAAATGGGCAGAAAATGGATCTAGAGGTTACAAAAGAATTACTATACATGTCTAAAAAAAAAATTTTGAAATAATTAATGCTTAATGTTGCTGAGTGTGAGGAGAGACAGACACTCTCTTACACTGCCAGGAGGAGTGTAAATTAATACCTTTGGCCAAGTCTAAGAAGAATAAAAATGCTTATGCCCTTTGGTTGCATCTACTATCATGTAGAAGCAATGAAGAAGATGGCAAAAGATGAAACGAAAGGCTATTTGAGGCTGTATTTTTCATTCTAGGAGGAAGCATGAACATTCAGCTATGGTTGTACATCCCAAAGTGCATTATACAGTCTTTAAATAACCATGTTTTGAAGAAGATTTAATGCCATGAGAAAATGCTCCTTGTCAAGTGAACATAAGTAAGATATAAAACTATATCTAGACCATGGTCCTAATTCTATAATGTAACAATATATACAGAGAAAACAATTTTAAGAAAATATAACAAAATTTACAGTGGCTATCTCTGAGTGTTAGACTAGGTAATTTTGATTTTATACAATAAACATCAGAATAAAATTTATTTTATAAAGAATAAAACAAAAAAACAATGATTGACAAGAAAAACAAGAAGCTTGACACAATGAACATGACCTTCTAAGGAAATGAAGACGCCTGTCTGTGTCCCTCTCACTTGACTGTACTATCTCGGAGGGAAACGGTGGAGTGGGTGTCTCATCGGCCATCTCAGCTGCTAAAAGGAATCATCCCAGAAGCCATCTCTCCATCAGATTTGGCTAATTCCTTCTCTGCTTCTTCCTCTCTGGCCCTTCCCACTCAGCTCTGCCAATCTCCACTCTCCTCCCACTCAAAGTCTGGCCACAACAAAACAATCCCAACATGGGAAGCAGTTCTGGAGGGAGGTCAGCGTGCTGAGTGATTATCAAGGGAATGATGTGTTTCTGCAGAAATGCATTCTATCTCTGCGAAATTATCATCCCATAACACTATCCACATTGGAAAGACCTTTCTCAAAAAAAAACCTCTACTCTTCAAATTTCCTGCAAGGCTTACTACAATGATAACTTCAGAAGTCCATTTCTCCTTCACCAGCATAGTTCAGAGAGCTTTACTAAAAGCATTTAATTCAATCACTCAATGATATTCAGCAAATATTTACTGGGTGCCCTCTATGGTCCTGGGAAACGTAATGTGGGTGTGAAAGGCTAAATAATAGTCCCCAGAGATGTCCACATCCTAATCCTGGAACCTGTGAATATGTTACCTTATATGGCAAAAGAGATTTTACAGATGTGATTAAGGTAAGGATCTTGAGATGGAGAGCTTGTCCTTCACTTTCTGGGTGGCCCCAACATAACAACAGAGGTTCTTCTGCAGGAAAGGGGCAGCAGAGTCAAGAGAAGATGTGATGACAGAAGCAAAGGTCAGAGTGATGCAGGGCCACGAGCCAAGGAATTGGGGCAGCCCCTAAGAGCTGGAAAAGGCAAGAAAACAGATTCTCTCTTACAGTCTCCAGAAGGTACAAAACCTGGGTGACCTATTTTGAATTTCTGATTTCCAGAAATATAAGATAATAAATTTGTGTTGTTTTAAGCTACTAAATCGGTGGTAATTTGTTATAGCAGCAATAGCAAACGAATACAGTGGGATTCAATGAAATCCGAGCCTCCCTTCATGTAGCCTTACAGAATATTTATCACCATTAAAGTGTTTCTTGTTTTTGCCAGAATTTCCCAAAGTGTGTTACCGTGAATGCAAGTCCTACAAGCTATTCCACAATTTTAAAGAGTTCTCTAATCAGACAAATATACTGTACCACCCTCTTGGAAGTTCACAGTGTACTTCAGCATATTAGAGACTGAGTAGTCTTTTTCACTTTGTTTAATCCAGAATTTTCCAAACTTATTTGACCATAAAAGCCTTTTAACATCTATTTACATCAACATCATTAACAGCAACAAATATTTATTACTTTGCATACCTGCTATGTGCCAGGCCCTGGGCTGGGCCCTGGGGATACAGGGGTGAAGCTATTCTCTAGACTACTTCCTGTAGTTTAAACAAGTTTAAACAAACTGATAAACTCTATCAATCCCTATGACACTTGAAACATATTGTATTTTCAGTTGTCCTCATAGGTGGTTTCTTTATCTCACCCAACAAGAAATTAAGATCCCAGAGGGCACACATATTTCTTTACAAGCCCATCTTCTGTAGTATCTTCCCTCAGGGAACTAATATTCCAATTGATGAGACATGCATACATTCATAAGAAAAAAGATATTTTGGGGAGGAAGGAAGATGGGGGGGTTTTGGTATCTAATTTGACAAATAGATAAACGTTGAGAGATTAAACTGATTGCCCTAGACTGTTTTACTGATTATATCATCCAAAAGAACTTCCTGAATGGCGTGAACTCTTAAAGCCGTGAAGGAACAGTCACACTTCGGGTAACCCGGAGTATACAGCTAGAGTCTCCTCCTGCATTGCCATGGCCTCTTCCACCTCTCTGCCCTTTTCCTGTCCTTCTGATCTTGAAGTCTGGAGTGTTGAGGGTAGTATTTCTTTGATTTATAAAATAGCATAGTGGTACATACAGTTGGATCTTTTGGGTCAGCGCTGCATCAAGTAATAATATTATAAAGTATTAATTACACCCCTATTTTCCCAAAGGGAATAAGTAACAGTTCAACATACACTACATTCTAGTCCAGTTGCAAATGGCTGATACTGTTGTTCTCCTTGCAAAGTACTTTTTGCAACTTTCCAGTCTCCCGTGATCACAGGGAACACAATTATGAAAATATTGCCTCTGTTTTTTATTAAAAAAATCAAATAATTTTTTAAAAAGGCAGATGAAAACTTTTTAGCAACATACATTTTAATTATAAAATTAGCAAGCATAACATCCACTTTCCAATTACTTTTTGACTGAAATCAATGGAATCTCAAAGAACTACATATTTATTTTTAAACTCAATTAGGAAAAAATCTAAAGTATTTAATGAATGTTATAAATTATAATACATTACCATGAGAAAAACTCATCAGCTCTTTTTATGTACTATTGAATATTCTATACAATCCACCATCCTGTAACAATTAACAAAATTTAGCCATAAGCTAGGGAGAGAGCTTTCTCATGCTACGCCCTTCTTTGCAGTAATGGGGAAGGTTTGATCCCAGAGGGAATGCATTTTGTTTTATCTTGACCTGTTAATACATTAATTCTAAGTTCAATTACTAGCTGTCAGTTTTCAGTTATACAACTATCATGACATAGGGATATCTTTACTTCTACTTATCCTGTATCTAATCAGTGACACTTGGACCCTCTTCTTAGGATGAACAATGATGGTCACGCTTAATGTAAATTTTAAGTACTATAGACCAAAACTCTAAGGACTGAGTCCTGGAGGGGAAGGGATGGGTAGGGATTGGATGATAAATCACCAATGAAAGCCAAGAGAACTCGAAAGAGTCTGATCATTTCTGTGCCTAGAATTTGTCAGTGATCAATTCTCTTCGAATGGGAGGAAATGCGGAAAGAAGGACTCATATTTCAGTGGCCACCTACATAGTATCACAGGATTTTGAACTATGAAGACATAGTGGCTTCTTTCTGCCCAACAAGATTGCTACAGGTTTCAAGGAAGGAGAGTATTTGTCATCAAGACTACTTCATTCAGTGAGCATTTATTAAGTACCTACTAGACGCCAGTCATGGAACCACAGGGGAAACTACACCTGCCTGCTTATTGGGCGAAGTTTCACTGAAGATCAGTAGTATCAACTTGAAGAGATTCAAGCTAGTAAATTATTCAGACAACCCGAACAGGACAGAAATAGGTCAAAGCCAAGATGGATTAGTCAGGTCTCTTTCAGTGACAAGAAACAGAACCGCAATTTTCAAAAGCAAATCAGAAAAGGAGCTTGAATGGAAGGATACTGAGGAATCCTCAGACTCTGAGGAAGAGCCGCAGGAGAGAGGGAGCTCAGCACTGCCAAGATGCCCACAGGGTCTCCATCGTTCATCTCTGCTTGTGCCTATTTCCTTCTTTCTTTACATCAGCAGATCTGTGTTCCATAACTATGGCCAATTGCGGTGGGCGTGGCTCCTACGAGCTCTAGTGAAGTCCTTGGGGAATACCTGCCCCCCACCCAGTCATCCCTAATCACAAGGAAGACTAGAACCTTGATGTCAAAACACACATGTTAACTGTGCTTCTCTCACAGTGCTTCCCAAGGTGATCTTGAGTTCAATCAAACAGGTGTTCACATTCTTTGTGAAGTTACCTTGATTTCTATTGGGTAGCTTTTCTGTCTTAGAGTATTAGAGGCATTTATAACACACTATGATTAAAACCATGCAAATAAGAATATATGTAAGCAAAAAAGACTACAATTCTAAGCTACATTAGAGAGACGGAAATATAAATGCTTTTTCTAGTGTTTATTCTCCAAATGTTTTGTAATATGATTACTTCAAAAATAAAAAAATTTTATTTGTATATTTTTAAATTATTTTTAATTTTTTACAAATGCCTAAAATGTGTCTAATTCTGAGACACAACTAATGTAATCTGTATTTTGGTGATGAAAATAGAACTTTTTTTTTTTACAAAATCTTTTCTCTTCTGACATCAGAAAATATAAAAGATGTATCTTTTCTTATATATAATAAAATAGGAAATTACTATTAATTGTGAATGCCTTAGGACCTTGAGCATTTAAGGAAAATTAAGTTAATACTATCATAATCTAATTTCAGTGATTATCAACAAAGACAGGGGTAACTACAAAAAAAAGACTTGCATATACGAAATAGTCAGTATAACCACATATAAACACAAGTCAGGGGTCAAAATGCTGTTGCAAAATTCTTTAAAAAGTGTCCATTAGTTGAATATTATTCAGCTTTAAAAAGGAAGGAAATTCTGACGTATGCTACAACATGGATGAAACTTGAGGACATTATGCTAAGTGAAATACGCCAGTCACAAAAAGACAAATACTGTATGATTCCACTTATATGAGGTACTTAGAGTAGTTAAATTCATGGAAACAGAAAGTAGAATGTTGGCTGCCAGGGGCTGGAGAGGTATTATTTAATGGGTATAAAGTTTCAGTTTTGCAAGGTGAAGAGTCCTGGAGACGGATGGTGGTGATGGTTGCACAATATAAATGTACTTAATTTCACTGAACTGTACACTTAAAAATAGTTAAGATAGGGGCCAGCCCGGTGGTGTAATGGTTAAGTTTGAGTGCTCCGCTTTGTTGGCCCGGGGTTCGCAGGTTCGGACCCCAGGCGCGGACCTATGCACTGCTCATCAGGCCATGCTGTGGCAGGCGTCCCATATATAAAATAGAGGAAGATGGGCACAGATGTTAGGCCAGAGCCAATCTTCCTCAGCAAAAAGAGGAGGACTGGCAACAGATGTTAACTCAGGGCTAATCTTCCTGATCCAAAAAAAATGGTTAAGATAGCCAAAAAAAGGTTTGCATTAGAAAAACTGTTATTGCTTAACTCTGAGAAAGGCAATACTGCCAAAAGATATTAAACAATGAAATTTACAATGTTGATAATATTAATGATTACCTTAGATTATTATATGAGTAATCTTCCAGAGACAATTGCTATCAATTAGGAAAGCTAAAATACACAGATAAACAGGCCTTTCCTTGACTAGTTCCATCAGATAAAGAAGTAATCTTACAATATGGGACTTTATTAAAATACACTTCTTTACCTTCCATCTTGCCAGGGCCACAACATGTAAATTCATTTCCTGAACTCAGACATACCCCATTAAGCACCTGTCATGAGATTATAAAATATAAAAAATTACAATCTTATTCTTTGAAAGTTTACAACAAATTCAGGTTGCTTGACTAAATGCACATTAAAATGGTCAAGAGTTAGCAGTTCTGGGTACAAAATTTTTATTTTTAATTGCGGTAAAATTGGATGACGTATAAATTTCAGGTGTATGTCATTATACTTCTATTTCTGCATAGATTACATCATGTTCACCACCCAAATATTAAGTACAATCCATCACCACACACACGTGCCTAATTATCCCTTTTGCCCTCCTCCCTCCCCCTAGGAAGGTCCTTTCAGAGGAGAAAAGACCTGCCGCTGGCTTTGGAGGGACAGGAGAATGCAAGCCAGGGGATGACAGTGAAGGATGATGTGCCACTAGTTAAAAATAAATGACAGAGGAGCCCACACAAAGACAGGCCAGGGGAGAATGAATTTAGGGAATGGCAAACAAACCAGCCAACATAAGGTCAACGACAAGGTAAGACAGAAGGAAGTGAAAGCAGGAATGGCTGGAACTGGAAGGCAAAGACAGAATTCTGAACTTGATGGAGGGGAGTGATGGGAAGGCAAAAGGCTAGTTAAAGGAGTAACAAAGCAGTGATTCCAATGCCGGTCAATGAAAAGCAAAGAACAAAAGGGAACCAAAAGTTCTTCAGAAATGATGATTTCAAATTCTTGAATGCAAGCTATCTACAGACGTGTTTCAAAAGAAGCCCGGTGAACACTGTATATCAGTATAATGAATTTTCCTTACGTTAAACCTGCTCCCAACTGTTTTCGTGGGTTCACGTATTCATGACCCATTTCTGAAATTGGGGCAGGCCACTTTCACATTAAAATTCAGTCTGCCACACCATTGCCCCATTAACCATTCCCAGGAACGTGCAATGGCTGATTGACAGAAATAGGCTTTTTGACAGAAAATTCCCAGGACCAAGTAACCCATGTTGGAGAATACCACCAGAGAAAAGATAGCAGTACTATATTTTAGCTCTGCTGGGAAAGTAGCTAAATTGTTCTCCCTGCTTATTAATAGACCAACATTTAGTCCAACAGCTCTGATTTGCATTGGAACTTTTCACTTTCTCTCCCGAAAACTGAAAATCAGAGTAATGGTTTTCTGCATAATGCTTGTCCACAAATTCTGCAACTATTCGCATTTGGTTTAAAGAGGTAAGTGAAAATTTTTCAAAATAGGGTAGCCAGTTTAAAGAATATTAGCCTTATCTTTTAGCTAAATACTGCATACACACACGCACACACACACACACACACACACACACGAATATCTTAACTCAAAGGAGGCAATATACTGGTGAGACTTTCTGCATAAATGAGACTTTCTGCATAAATGATGGTTTTAGTAATTACTGTAATAATGAGGAAAAAGAAGATTAAGTTTGGATGACTAGCAGGAGGTTAAAGAAAAGATAAAGATACTGACTAACTTGGCTTTTAAGTTCTCAGTGGGACTAAACGCTTTGATTTTAAGCTAATAATTACAGAGGTAGAAAAAGATAATCTAAGTGCTCAAATGGACGTCATGAGAATGAATGAGCAAAGAAAGGAAGGGAGGAGGAGGGAGGGAGGGAAGAAGGAAGGAGGGAGAAGAATTAGCTAGCTAGGCGGTTAGCTAGGAAGGAAAGAGGGAGGGAGAGAAGGAAGAAAGGAAGGAAGAAAAGAAAGTAGAAAGGAAGGAAGGAAGGAAGGAAGCAAGGAAGGAAGGAAACTAGACCCTTTGAACAAAGTATCACAACTTATTTAATATTCTTACTTAGACAACTGAAAATCTTTAATTCTTTAAGAAAAAAAACTTCCATGGGTATACTGCACAACTGTAGACCAGGGACCATGCAATATTTACTCATAGTCTGAAAAGTCTGTATTAACTCCTGAGAAATAAAGTCTGAACACTCAAAAAGTCATTCCTGCAGAGGGGCGGGTAAGTGGACAGCGACATGTACAGCAGCCCCCGTGATGACGCATTGGCAACCCTCACAAAAGCTGATTTGTCCCGACATTTATTCTACTTCTGAACTTTTAGTTATAAGTTTCAAAGTCTGAAAGATATTTTATTACAATGGCATCTTCTCATTTGTGCATTTGCGTACATATTCTATAATTTTTCTGAGGCATTCTTTACTTTTACTCTTAAAAGTATAGCACCTGATTTATCTCTGAGGTCTTTTAGTCTCGATCCATGACAACCCTTGAACTTATTTTTCCTAAAAACTCAGAGAGGGGTTTCTGAGTTATGTAATAATGAACTTCATCCTTTTGTACAAATTAAACCAGGCGTTATAAAGTAGTAGGTAAATGAAAAACTGGGTTTAAAAAAAAACACACAACTGACCAATCTACAGCAGGCTCAGCTTTTTTTGAGAGAGAGATTAAGGTGCATGCAGTCAACTGGTATGAAGGTCACCAAACAAAATGTTGCAATCTTAAAGTGCCATTGACCTGTCGACGGTGCTCAGGAGCAGCTCAGAGTAGGTCGTGTGACTCTTTTCCTTACTCACTGTTGTTCACCCCAAATCATTCATAAATGCACATTACGGTGATATATTTGCAGTAAAACGTTTTAAAAATTAGGAGATTCTTTCTCTTTAAATTGAAATAAAAATACTTAATAGAACTTAAAAAAATTTGGCTCCCCACACCCAGATTGTGTTAGAGGAAAAGTGACCTCAAAGCTCAATATCCCAAAATTGCTTTCTTCTTGATAGATATGAGCTTTGACAAACCTATCGTTTAATTACTCATTATCTGCCTGCTGACAATGTTTAAATTACCAAATGGCTTCAGTTAGAAATTTTCTGATTTTCGCAGGAAAGAGCTGAAAGCAGCAAGCCACCACATGTACCACATGTACCTTTAGATTTCTAAGTCAAAATCAGAAGGAAGATTTCCTTGCATGGGGACCTCCATTCATCTTCCGCCTGTTCCTGACCTGCTGTTTCCCTGTCGGCAGTGACAGCTCCTTGCAAAGCAAATAGCTCCCCACTCTGAGTGGAAATGCTCATCTTCTCAGTCCATATTGCAAGTACAGAACTCCAGGAGAGTCATTTAGGGAGTGAATCAGACTCACAGCCGATAAGCACAAAGCTGACCTTTAAACCCCAGCCTTTAATAGAGCATTGGGTTATTTCACTTGCTGTTTGCTCAACAGTTCCAGGGTCACAAGGGTCTGCATTTACCGAGGTGGGGCGAACTCAGGAACCTTGTTCCAATTCCCACATTGCAACTGATAGAAGGAGGCCAGGGGTTGGGCCAGTAGAGGCCTCAAACCCCAATCTTCAGTGTACCCAGTATCACAAGACACGTTAGAACGTGTTCTTTAGCATCTAGAGGTCACTGCTGTACACAAGTCTGCTGACTGGCTCTTAGTTACCAACTTTGGAAGAAATGAGAAAGAGTCTCGGGGGCCCAGGAGTGGAAGCTTTTTTTTTGCCTTTCACCTTGTCACAGTGCCACACTGAGCACTAGAGCTTGAGGCCAAAGAAGAAATCAGTACAACTTATCCTGTCTTTATCAAAAATATATTTTATTTATCCTAGATGTTTTTCCATTGATTCTGATTTTTCAAAATATTGCATTAAAGTAATATTTATTTTGTTACTTAGTTTTTTGGTGCCCAAGGTGAGTGCCTCAGTCACCTCACCCAGGTCCTAGCCCTGCTCTGTCACCTCTCTGTTCCCATCTAAAAATCTAAAAATGGAAGCAGATCTAGGTAGGTTAGTGGAGACACTCACAGCTGAGGTGAGAAGAGGAGCAGAGCCCAAAGCATACAAGGAAAGCATTATTGAGCATTTACCATGTGCCAGGTACTATGTTAGGCATTTCATGTACATTCTTTCTGGTCCTCACCTATGAGGAAGATATACTAATCTCCAGCTCAGGAAGCTGAGGCTTTGAGAAACATGCTTCTTCCCACTTTCCTCCATCCCAGGAACTGGCCCTACAAACTATTTGGCCCTCAAGACAGAAATGTAGAAGTTGTCCATGATTCCTCCTCTGCAACCCATTGAGTCTATTGCCAACACTTGTAACTGTTCATGGTCACCCAATTAGTAAATGGGGGAGCGAAATTCAAAGGATCATCTGTTTGATGACAATTTCCACACTCTTTGCCACATCTTCCACCTCTCTAAGGAAAGTCAAAGTTGCTGAAATGTTTTGATATCCCATTGGCCAGTCTAGGACAAGGGTGAATTATTTCCAAATGCTGACTGGTTTGCAAATTTATCCAGAAAATTTCAGTTTGATCTTGAATGCAAGCTCTATGTCTGGCCCAGGACACTACTCTGAGCACCAGATTCCAGCTGCCTAACATCTCCACTTGGATATCTCATGCACATCTCAAACTGACACGTCCAAAACAAGATCCAAACCATCACCAAAACCTGTTCATTTAAATAGCAAAAACAATACCAACAACAACACTTATTAAAGCATTCATTAGGTGCCAGGTACTCGTATGATGCATATAGAGCATTATTAACTCATTCAATTTTCATAACGACTCTATGAGATGATTCCTATTATTATTTCCATTATACTACTAAGGAAACGGTGGCATTGAGAAACTAATTTGCCTGTGGTCACATAACTAGTAAGAGGGGGAATTAGTATTCTAACGTAGTCAGTCTGGCTTTAGACTCTTTTTTTTAACATCTGTTGCCAATCTTCCTCTTTTTTTTTTTTGCTTGAGGAAGATTAGCCCTGAGCTAATATCTGTGCCAATCTTCCTCCACTTTGTATGTTGGTCACTGTTACAGCATGGCTGACAAGTGGTGTAGGTCCACACCCAGGATCTGAACCTGTGAACCCAGGCTGCCAAAGCAGAGCACACTGAACTTAACCACTATGCCATGGGGTCGGCCCCTAGAGCATACACTCTTAACCATTATATCATATCTCCAAAATAATCCCAAATCTGGGCTGGCCCACTGGCATAGTGGTTACGTTCACGTGCTCTTCTTTGGCGGCCTGGGGTTCACAGGGTTGGATCCTGGGCGTGGACCTATGCACTGCTCATCAAGCCATGCTGAGGTGGCGTCCCATATACAAAGTAGAGGGAGGGGGCACAGATGTTAGCTCAGGGACCACCTTCCTCAAGCAAAAAGAGGAAGACTGGCAACAGATGTTATCTCAGGGCCAATCTTCCTCACACACAAAAAAATAATAATAATCCCAAATTCATTCACCTTATTGGTTTTCCACTGCCCATCTTAGTCCAAGCTACCATCACGGCTCACTCAAGCAAGTGCAAAAGCCTCCTGAGTGGTCACCTTGGTTCTAAGGCTACCTCACTTCCACACATCAATCTTCATGAAGCAGCCAACATGACCTTTTTCAAGTTTATATCAGGTCATGTCATTTCCTCCATTAAAATCCTCAAAACCATTCAACTACTTTCTGAATAAAATTCAAACTCCTTAATGTGGCCTACAATCTCCTATGTGAACTGGCTTCCACCTTGTTCCTAGATTTTGTCTCCTACCCTACTCCACCTCACTTACCACTTTTCTATCCCACTGGCCTTCTTGCCCTTCCTTGGACCCAGCAAACTCTTTCCTGCTTCATGGCCTTTGCACATGCTGTCCCCTCTGCTGCAAGGCTCTCCTCCCCCTCTGGCTGGCTCCATCTAATCCTCCATACATCTCAGGGTACTTTCCTGACCCCTTCGCCTAAATTAGATCTCCCTATTATTTTCTCTTAGCACCCTCTTCTTTTCTTTTATGGCAATTAAAAAATTTGTAGCTCTACATTTATTTGTATTTTCACTTGTTTATTGTCTGTATGCTCCATGAGGCACAATCAAGGTCTGTTTTATCCACTACCTTACTCCCAGCCCTCAGCCCAGAGCCTGGAACATAGATGGTACAGTTATTTGTTGAATGAATGAATTAACCCTGGGATAGCTCTTTTAAAGACTTCTACAAATTAACTGAAGAGGGCACTTAAATAATTAACATCATTGATTTTAATGAGAGAGCCTTAAAAAGAAAACCAAATATATACATGTACATATATATGTATGTATGTATTACACTTCTTTATTTCCAACATGTAAACAAAAATTATTAGACCAAATATTCAATATTTGGAAAATACATACAAGGAAATAACCAAAAATCTCTAAAGAATGATTTTTTAAAGACCTTATAGTATATCTAGCTTTTTTTTTTAAGTTCTTGTGTTGTCATCATGACTATCAATCCCAGTAAGATGAGAATCAAACTCTCAACTGTTCTTATGTAATCCCAGTACATAGTGGTGTTCCATAAATATCTATTAATGATAAGCATGGATGATTTCAATCACATTTCTTTTGACTACTTATTTCTCTTTATAACTCAGAGATTGATTTCTCACTAGTGCCAAATCTCATCAAGAAACGGCTGAAGCATTCATTGTATATGATTTTATATGGTCCTGCTGTGTCATTTTAGGAATAAAGACAGATTCTTCATGTCTCTGTATAATAGCTAATTATTTGGATTGAGATCAAGGTACCTGTTCTTCATGATTCCAACACTTATAAAAAAGAAAATGAATGCAGTCAAGAATGGAATTTATATTTCATTGGGATATACGGGAGAAAAATTTTGCAAATCACATCTAATAAGGTACTTGTATCTAGAATACATAATAAAAGGCAATACAATTTAAAAATAGGCAAAGGATCTTAGAGGACATTTCTCCAAAAAAGATACAGAAATAGTTAATAAACAAACAAACACATGAAAAGATGTTTGACATCATTGACCGTAAGTGAAATGCAAAGCAAAACCACAACAAGATACCACTTCATAGCCAGTAGGATAATAGTAATGAAAAAATGGAAGATATTAATTGTTGGTGAAGATGTGAAGAAATTAGAACCCTTACCCACCACTGATGGGAATGTAAAATGGCATAGTACTTTGAAAAACAGTCTGGCAGTTCCTCGAAAGGTTAAAAATAAAGTTACCATGTCATCCAGCAGTACCTAATTCTAGGTATACACATATGTAAGAGAAATAAAAACATATGTCCACACAAAAACGTACACACGAATATTCACAGCAGCATTATGCAGAACAGCAAAAACAACCCAATTGTTCATCAACTGATGAATGGAAAATAAAATACGATATATCCATATAATGGAATATTATTATTCAGCAGTAAAAAGGAATGAAGTACTAACACATGCCACAACATGGATAAACTTTGAAAATGTTATGATAAGTGAAAAAAAGTCAGTCACAAAAGACCACATATCGTATGATTCCATAAATATGAAATGTCCAGAACAGGCAAATTCATAGAGAAAGTAGATCAGTGGTTGCCTAGGCCTGGGAGGAAAATGAAGTGTGAGTGCTAACGAGCACCGGGTTTCTTCTGGGGATGATACAAATGATCTAAAATTAGATAGTGGTGATGGTCACACAACACTGTGAATATACTAATATCATTGAATAGTACACACTTTAAATGAGTGAATTGCATAGTATGTGAATTATATCTCAATAAAGTTGTTATAAAAAAATAATGGACTATAGGTTTTACTACACTTTAAAACTGGACCTATGCTTGGCATTTACAAGGGTAAGTATACTCCTTAACCAAAAGTATCTATAGTTTGCTTTCAAGCACAGAAGATGAGCTTTAGATCAAACTTTCTCATGAATTTATGATCTCCCTCTCTTCTCACAATTCCTCGTCTTTTATCTCTGTCATTGTTTAGAGGCAGACTTGAAATCCTAGGGCCAGATTCATAGAATTCTAGAGTGGGACAAGATGTAAGAAATCATGATTTTAGAGTAAGAAAACTAAGACCCGGAGAGAATAAACATCTTTTCCAAGACCAGAAAGGTAATAAGAAGGAGAATGAGAGCTTTCCAGACCAAAGCTTTACTTTTAATTATTCAACACCTCATACAAAATGTAGAATACTGAATGGCACTTTCCAAAACAGTCCCAGCCCAAAGTTCTACACAACTAAGTCTCACGCGTGGAAAAGAAATTCCATTCAAAGTATGAAAAGAGCAAGGATGAAGTCCACCCAGTGATGGCTTCTACTCGAATCCATTCCTCCACTAAGCATTGGGAGAGTGCTTGTCTGTGGGCGAGGCACTGTGGGAACAAAGACTTAACGTGTTTTTAAAGACAGCAGAGACCAGGAAGTTTAGATTTGGGTCTCTAACATCAAGAGTTAGGTCTTCATCGGCGTTGAACACTTGGAGCGGTCACCTCCACTACCCAGCTCCTAAGTAGAGATGGAAGGCATCGCAAATGGGATGTTCAGTTTGATTTTGAATCCTCTCTTCAACCTTTCCAGCAAAACCTTTCTTTCTTACCTTCCCTTCTTTAGCAAACACTTGCTTTTGAGACCCTGAGAGATCTCACCCAATTTGGGGGCTTCAATTATCCCACTTGTTTTTCTCTCAGCGCCGGTGAGAAATGTGAATTCAAAAAGTGATTCTGTTTCTCAGTGTTGCTGCGAGTTGAGGATGCAGCATAACTTCAGTTAAATCATTACTTATGATTCAATTTAAAACACTGGTATCAACATAGTACTTGAAAAAATAATCAGACTAGTCATTCTGTTCAGATAAGAATTTTGACCCCAAAAGTTAACTTTTTACTTCTATATTCCTTTTTACCTCCTCTTTCCAGTTTTCCTCTATTTCAGTAAGTCTAAACTGCCTAAGAGAATTCTGGCTTCCTTCCAAGCAGATATTTTATTAACAGGCAGAGAAGAGAGAACTGTATTATACGATTGAAGGAGACACAAGATTGCTTTTTACTACTCCATTTCGTCTGGCTGATTCAGAGAAACGGATGTGCCAGGCCCAGTGCTGGTTTAAGTGGGATGGAGAGTGTGAGGCACTGTTTGGACATCACTGTTATTGCTTTACTCTCTGAAATATATTTTTACAGCATTTTATCAGCCATTTCACTGAATTTTTCTGCAAACTATTATCTTCTCACATAAGTCAGTAAGAAAGGAAGCATACAGTCTTTTTAGATTCTCAGGGCAACGATTTAAAAATAAGTTGAAAGTGTTTATGAAGCTTACAGGAATGCATTCATTCAATCTGTTTTGGTTGTCACTGGATAGAAACTATCTTAAAAGGAAACCAGGTTCCTCTCCGTTTTATGAGCCTATGAAATAGAGTTGTGTACCTAATAGCGATAAATGTGTTTACTTGTCTTCCTCACATTCAGTAACCAGTTTGTATGCTATCCAGGCTTATTAATAATTTTCTTTCAGAGTTTTTATTCATTTGGCCATTAGTTAGCATCTTTGCTAGATAGACAGTAAAGAAGCAAAGGTGGTGAATTGTGAATTCATCTAATTTCTGATTTGTTTGTCATTCTAGAAATAGTTTGGGGGAAAAGAGGACAGAACTAGTGCAAATTGTGGGGTTTGGGGTTTTTTGGTGTCACAAATTGGCAAATCTCACCTAATTGTGCTACTGGTTAGGCTTTATCCGACTACACACTGTTTGGAAAAAAGGAAGGGAGGGAGGGAAAGAATATCAGTAGAAAGAAGCCTAAAATACTTTCTAGTCCTATACTTGCCTAAGCCAGCAGGTCAGATTTCCCAGTGTGGATACTCGCCTTTAGAGAAAGGTTACATGAACTCCTCCAGGTCACAATGGTGGCAATTATTCAGTCTTTGCTGCAGTGTTTTAAAGTAGAGCTTCTCAGATATTGATGAATCACCCGGCATCTTGTTAAATGCAGATTCTGGTCTGGGGTGGGGCCTGAGACTGCATTTCTAACAAGCTCCCAGGGGCTGTCTATGGGGCTGGTCTAAGGCCCTCATCTGAATAGAGAGGTTCTAAAGAAATATAGCAAGGTAAAGAAAAAGAAAAACACCTTGAGGCTAAACGACAGTAGCCATTGTGGGCAGATCATACCCGCCAGACAAGTTATTTCAGCATCATTTTTCGTTCCTAAAAGATGAAGCAGCTGAATTTGGTTGACTGCTTTCAAGCTCTCTCCAGGCACGCTTAGCAGGCTCAAGACCCTGTAACTTTTACAGAAGACTGAAATCATGGTCTGTAGTTTATACTCGATTGCCTTTGGGTATTAAAAAAAAAGGAGCTTTCTTCTCCCCAATTGCAATACCATTGCCTTTTAGTGAGTTAAACATTTTCAATGCTTTCGGGTCACTCAGTAGGGGACTAGTTAATGCACTGGCTGCTAATAATTTAGCTATTAGTTTCAATTTCCTCCATCAAATCATTTATAAACGGTAAAACTCAAGTGAGTCGAGAGTCCCCTCCTTCCCCCACAGTGCAGTAAATGTTGTATCAGTAGCCTGAAAGAATGAATGTTCCTCCAGGAACATCCAACTTACTACCAAGGAGTGATTTAACCCCTGGAGAATTAGATTCATACTGTTCAAAAAGAAAGACCAAACTCAAACCAATAGTAACATAACAGGAAAGACGATATTTAGACCTAGCCTCAGATGTCCACATAGGGTGGCCTTTAATCCTCAAATATGTTACAAATGATAACTATTCTAAAAGAAAAAAAATCAAGGTACCTAGTTTTTATATAAGTACTTATCCTGTAAATATTAATTGAGAATATATTTATTTGTGTTTTAGGGGACACAATACCATGTTTTTACTTTCAAAATACATTTTGGTAAATAGAGCAGAAGAGTTCAATTTTAGCCATTCAATTCTAAGAAAGCACTTCAACCCACATACATCAGAGAGTGCCTAATGTCTAACCCACTATCCCCATTGCTTTGCTCCCACTTTCCCCTACAAAGAATATTATTCTACGTACTTTAAGGAGATTTCACTTAGCACATTTTCTTAACGGTATTTTAGAAAGTATTATCTGGTGAACTCTGTCATTTGAACAGCAAAATAGAAAAGTTAAAAACAACAGGCTTATCTATCTGTGATTCATCTTTCTAAAATTAAACAGAAGTTATTATTTTTATTCTTGTTTTATACCACACTGGGAAAATGAATCCACTGGTTTAAATTATAAAGCTAACATCATCAGAGTTCAAAGATGATCAGACAAATTGCACTGAAAAACAGTTTACTCTCAATTATATGCATTAATAATGGGAGTAGTGGCATAGAAAATTTCAAACCACTGTGTTGGTTTTGTAACATTCATGATTTTTTTTTTTTTGGCACTAGATTTCTTTTTATCTTCTTAACATATACAGATTAATATTTAAACGATTTTCTTTGGTCCTTTGACCTACCCTAATCTAAGCAGAGAGAGCATGCAAGTTTTTGTTCATATTTCATAAGTAATTATTGGATATCTTGAGAGTTCATTATTTGGCTGTGAGATCACATCTTGGGAGTTATTCTGTAGTTATGATTCAGTGTCAGTACTAAAATTTTTACGGGTCCCCTCCAGAACTGGCTGGTTCAGAAAAATTGAGACCAGGGACAATGTGTAACAGGAGATTCCTGCCATCTTTGTTTCCATTTACTAATAGTTTACTCCCACTAAAATGTCACAATTTTAGTTGATAAGCACTTCATGTGTTCCTCTTATAGGGTTTTTTGTATTTTAGCAAAAAATTTCAGAAGACTGAAAAATTGTAAAGACCGAAAGGATACTACTCAAGTATAGGAGGTTTCAGCCTAGATACTGTGCATCTCTTGAAATTTGATTAAAACTTGTGCATATATTTTCAAATACATCATTTTCTAGGCAACAGTATAGATTCTCAAATGGTTCTACAATCCTCAAAAGGTTAAGAACCATTGCTAATAAAGGGATTTAAATCAGCAAGAAAAAAAAGTTCATCAGAATCGCTTTGGAGAGGTTGGCCTTGTCCTGGGTTCAAGTCTACATTCTGCCATTCACTCACTGTGCCACCTCAGGCAAGTTACTTAACCTCTCTGAACTACAGTTCCTTTCTCTATAAAGTGGGAACAGAGGGGCCGGCCCCTCTGGGCTGGCTTAGCCGTTAAGTGCACGCGCTCTGCTGCTGGCGGCCCGGGTTCAGATCCCGGGTGCGCACCGACGCACCGCTTCTCCGGCCATGCTGAGGCTGCGTCCCACATACAGCAACTAGAGGGATGTGCAGCTATGACATGCAACTATCTACTGGGGCTTTGGGGGGAAAAAATAAATAAATAAAATCTTTAAAAAAATAAATAAATAAAGTGGGAACAGAACTAGTGCCTATCTCATTGGGCTGTTGTGAAGATTAAGTGTAATGTTTGTCCAGAGCTTGGCACATAGCTGGCACACTGTATACTCTCAATAAATAGTAGTTGCTACTATTTATTTACTATTACTATTATTTGTTTTATTAGCATTATAAAATACACTGTGAAGGCAGAGGCTTTATCTACCAAGTAATAAGGCAGATTATTCTAACACTTCTTGCAGCTGGCTAATAAAACAGGGATGTGGTCAATTAGGTTAATGATTAATTCATCTTTGACCAAGTCAGAGCTAAACAGATTTGTTCTCTAAAGTGATCTAATTTTATTTACTTTAATTATAGGATATCTAATCCAGTGACATGAAATAACTTGGGGTTTTAAAGATTCACTGGCCTTGTAAGAATTTCCTATATTACAGAACAACTATGATTTCTATACTCAGGGGTTCATACAGCATGTGAAGTATGCAAGGATTTGTATTCAGCTATGTTCAAGACAATATCTTTTTGTCGAAAAACTAGAGCCTTCTCAAATGCCATTAATGGGACTTAGATACTATGGTACATCTGCAGCACAGATTGCCATGCAACTATTAAAAATAATTTTAAGGAATAACATGCAATAATATGGAATAATGTTCATCATACATTAAGCAAAAAAGGCAGTGCACAAAATTATGTGAAGTCTGAACCCATTTTTGTACAATGATGGAAAAGAAAAATGCCTGGAAGGAAATACATCAACATATCAACGGCGGGTGGTGAGATGATGGATGAATTTCTACAATGGACATTTATTACTTTTATAACCAGAATAATAATAAAAGGTATTAAAAATGAATGGTTAAAAATTAAAAACTTGTCAGCAGTGTGATAGCCCAGAAACGGTCCTAGATGGCAAGGACTTGGGTTCAAAGGGCAAGACACAGGCATATTGAAATGATAACCTCAGACAAGTTACCTCCTGTCTTTTGGGCCAAATATTGCTCCTTGGAACTAAGAGGTTTGAATAAATGATCTCTACATCTTTTTCCAGTCGGACGTTCTAGAATTCCAGACGTATGGCCACATGGTGCAGAAAACCGTTTTTGTTTTTCAAGCTGGTCCACAAATGGTAAGTGGTGCTCTACAGAGTGACACTGGGATGGCATCCTTTTATTTTCAACATTTCCTTATATTGTTGAATTTTTTTTTTTTTTAGGATAATAAGGATGTTGTGTCTTTGATGATTAAGAAAAATAAAAGGAAAAAAACATTTGAAATGGGTGAGGATTCTCAATATAAATATAGGCTCACAAACAAATTGAACAATTTGGTACATATTGGACCTTTAAAATGGGTTAACATTTTATTGACCTAAACAAATCAATCAAAAAATTACGCAATCAGGAGCTGGCTTTGTGGCCTAGTGGTTAAGTTCGGCGCCCAGGGTTGCCAGTTCGGATTCCGGGCGCGGACCTACACCACACATCAAGCCATGCTATGGCAGCAACCCACATACAAAATAGAGGAAGACTGGCACAGATGTTAGTTCAAGGCTAATCTTCCTCAGCAAAAATAAAATAAAATAAAATAAAAAATAATAAAATAAAAATTACACAATCAACAGCCATAATTCTGGAATAAAGGATTTGAGTCAAATAGAACAGACTCTTGTTATGAGAAGTAGATGGTTTTCTTAAGAAAATTCTCAGATGTGAAGCCCTTTGAATTAAAATGGGACTATCACTTGCAGCATTTCAGGAGCAAAGGATTGCTAAGATCATACCCTGATCCAAACTATTAAATATCAGGAAAATATCTATATGATTAAAATTGTTTTACAGTAATAAGTAGCAAGGAAATCAGGTTACTTGTAGCATCAAATCCAAGCAGAACAAAATATGTATTAAGCTGCTACCCCTCAGCCCTGTGTCTAAAACAAACGTGCCAAATCCCACTTTCCATGAGCCTTGCAAAATAGAGACGGGAGAAAATTCTTCTTTGCTTCTGCCCAGATTCTTCCCCTGGAACTAGTGGGCTCTTCAGCTGCCAATGAGAAGTTTCCTCGAGGTGCTTTTTAAAGGACATTGAAAGGCGGCAGCAGTGACCCAGAAGCCTGGGAAAAATACCCAGTTTCTCAGGCTACAGCCCCACCCCCTTCTGGGCAAGGCACACAGCAGAGTGGAGTTGTACCCAAAGGTGATCTGCGTCCATGCGTGAGCAAGGACAATTTTCCACCCACAGCGGTGTAGCCCCGCTCCTGTCACTGCCATAGGGTTACTCAACGTGGCTTCCCTCCTGGACAGAGGGGAGACTCATCCCGCAGTGTCTCTCTGGGCCCTGCTCTTGACAAAGAGATTGGTTTGGCCTGATTACTAAGAACAGGGCCCTGTTTTCCATAGGGAGGGCCTGTTAAGAGGGGAGGAAGAAATATCTGAAACCTTAACAGAATGTTAAACGGATTCAGATTTCTACATAACTTTGTTAGGAGAAAAAGCGTTGGAAGGAGGGAGGAAGGCCTCTCTTCACACCATCTCATTTCCAAATTTGATAATCTTTAAACACCCTGCTGATATTATATTTGAAAAGGCACAGGTGATTATGTTACTGCTATGTGAAGCAAGTTTAAAAATAAAATATGCTGCTTGGGCAATTTTCACTGTGATGAAAAACTGCTTCAAAAGTACACTTGATTTGGGCTTAGAGTCTCATGGTGGAGAAACTACCTCCCAAGAATTAGAAAGACAGACTTGGAAGCTGTCAGTCAGCAAACATTGCCAACTATTCTCTAAGTATTAAGGAACACCCCTGGGGAGAAAACTACTCATTTAAGTCACATTGCCACCATCTAGGACACTGATGCCATAATCTGTTAAATGCTATCTTTCAGGAAAGAGTTATTGACACTTTGAAAACGCCTAAGAACACCCTTAAGAAATGGTTGCAATAACTTGGTAAATATGGTGCATTTTAACACAAAATGCACAGATAAAGATAAATCTAGGTCGTTAAACTTTGGCCCGAATGATCAATGATGATGACATAGTCTTTTTTCAAGTCTCACCTTAATATCTTATTTCACCTAATATGAATGTTGTTACTTTAGCTTTCTTTCTTTTTCTTTTTTTTTTTTTTTTTGGTGAGGAAGGTCGGCCCTGAGCTAACATCTGTTGCCAATCCTCCTCCTTTTGCTTGAGGAAAATTGTCGCTGAGTTAACATCTGTGCCAATCTTCCTCTATTTTTTGTATGTGGGACGCCACCACAGCATGGGTTGATAAGTGGTGTGTAGGTCCGCGCCTGGAATCTGAGCTCGCGAACCCCGGGCCACCAAAGCAGAGCACATGAACTCAACCACTACACCACTGGGCCAGCCCCTTTAGCTTTATTTTAATTTGTATTTACCTGATATATCTATCTCCATCCCATTACATTCAAATGTTTTGAGTCACTATGTTTTAGGTCTGATGCTTGTAAACATTATATAACTGGAGTTTGTATTTTTATGCAATCTGGCAATCTTCAACTTCAAACTGGAGAGTTTAGTTCATTGACCTTATTTGTAGTTAAATATGCATTTGCACATTTCAATTGTCTTTTTTTCTTGTTGTTGTCTTCTATTGGCCACACTTTTTCTTTGGTATTTATTTTTCCTTCTTTTCTCCTATCTACTGAATTGACTGAATTTTCTTTATTTCCCTCCACTGGTTTGGAAGTCATTCTATTTCTATGAAGGTTATCCCTAAATTTGTATACCAACCAAAATCTAAAGAAAATCATCATCTCTATCCTTCTCTAGAATAATACAAAGACTGGAAGATATTTCTATTTCCCCCTCATCTCATGCTATTATGATACAGCAGTTAAGCTCTGCCTCATTTTTAACACTCTTCAAAAATAGTTACTATTACTGTTGTTGTTTTACCAACAGTGCTTATTTAGATTTCCCACTACGTTTACTAATTTCTTTGCTCACTATTTTCCCCTGCAACCTACATCTTTTTTCTTGGTTCAATTCTCTTCTCATTCAAGTATATCCTTTAGCAGTTCTTTCAGCAAGGTTAATTAGCCCAGTCTTATTTATCTGAATAGATTTTTAATTTACCCTCAGTTTTGAATTCTACTTTAGTCAGTATAGAATTTGGGGTTGACGATTTTGCTCAGCAGTTTGAAAATCACATTCTTCTGGTATTTAGCATCTACTGTTACTGATGAGAAGTCAGCTAGATGTTTGATGGTGCTATCTTTGCAAGTAATGTTATCCCTACCCCCTTACATTTGATTGGCTGCATTCTCATCAGAACGAGCCTAAGTGTGGATTTGTTTTTATTTATCCTGGCTAACTTAGGGTTTTCCTAGACGGAACCTCCATGTCCTAGCTCTGTGCTAGGTGATTTCATCAGTGCTATCTTCAGGTTCAGTCATTTTTTTCCTTATCTGTACCTAGTCTGCTCTTTCAACAGACTTAAATTTTTTTCCTTTGGTTTTTATTTTTGTCAAATTTATACTTGCACATAGTTTAAAGTATCAAATAGTTTTATAAGATTTGTTATGAAAAATGACTCTCCCACTTCCCCCTTCCATATCGTCCTCCCTAGAGATAACCACTCCAACTCTTCCATTGATTTGTGGAAAAGAAGACTTTACCTCCATGTTCATAATAACATGACCGTGTTATGTGGCATTTCAGTTTTAGGCAGTATCTATTTACTTCCCACTGTGGAGGATGAGAATCAGCTCATTCTCTCTCTGCCCACCACACACGTGCACCCTTCTGAATTAGTTTGTTAGTGGGTTCCTTCCGTTCATTTTTTCTCTTCTCTCTTCCTGATATTTCTCTTATTAAGATGTTGAGCTGACAAAACTGATCCTTTAATTATCTTGTTTTTCTTCTTCTTCTCCTATTTACCATTGCCATCTTTTTCTTCTCTTTTCTGGGAGATTTTCTCAACTTTACCTTTTGCTTTGTAGATTGATATGGTTGGGCATAATTCAAAGTACCCCCTATTCAAAATCTTTTAGGTCTTTCTTCTTGGGCTGCTCAGATTTCCCAGAGACTTTTTTTTCAAACTACTGCCTGTAGAGTGAAGACTTGACTGCTAGAGTTCTGGCAACTCTGTGGGGAAGGAGGTCTGCGAGTCATGTGTCCTCTATGTGCACATTTACCTAATTTACCCACACACATCTCTAAGACATTGCCAGGCTGACCATTATGAATTCTTCAAAACAGATCTAGCATCACCTCCTCTGGGAAGTTCTCCATGATCTCCCCAGAAGACAACTGACTGAGCCCTCTCATAAGACCCATGTTTTCTCTCTATCTTAGCAGGTATCCCCCTGCCTCTGTAATTGCCTAGTTAGACATCTATCCTCCTCCAGAACCAGCTCTATCCGTTTTGAATTCACGGGCTCTTGGCACAGTTGCTAGCTTATAATAAGCTCAATAGATTCATGAGTTATTAATTAATTCCCGAGGCAGCCCAGTTAAGGGAGCTGCTCATACATGCAAGAGCCACACAGGAGCTGGGAAAGAAACTTCGAGTAAACCCCATTGTCACAGGCCTTTGGCACCTACATTAGACCTACCCTTGGCTGTGCAACTCCTTAACAAACCAGGGCATCCCAGATAAGCTTTTCCTCAGATGGCTGCTTTTCCTTACCATATTTCTATATGTAAATCAGAGCAAGCATTCAACTTACTTCTTAGGAGTATAATGAAATCTCTCCGAAAATAATCACTATTGCTTTAAAATATGAAGGTTTCAGATATATGCAAAAATCAGAATACATCATTACTAAGCAAACTGAGGTGCAAGGAAACCAGGCAAGAAACAGCTACTGAATATCAGAGTACATTTTATTAACTTATTTAGAGGATAGTGTTGAAGACCAACAGACGATGAACAGGTGTCTGTGCTGGTGAAGAGTGAGGTACGAGTAAAGAATAGAAAACAGTTTGGGTAACTCAGTTTTACAACTGCCTTAAGTGTGACGGGCGGAATCTTTCAGAATCCGCATAAAGCTTCAAGTGAGCAAAGGAGAAACAACTGAGCAATCTGATGAAGACCGACTCTTCAAATGAACGAAGTCAAGGTTTACACAGTCATAGAATTTTAAAGTCAGAATACCAGTTAGTCCAGCCTCCCCCTTGAAGTGTGGATGCTATCCGTGACTGTCCTTATTGAGGGCCATTGAGATTCCACGAAACACTCCCCAAGTTAGCTCTGTTCCTGGACCCCATAACTGACAGGGAGGTTTTAACACTCTTGCGTCACAGTGTGACCCGCACTAACTTTATCCACTGTTTCTGGTTCTGAGTAACAGAGAAGTCTACACGCCACACACAAGCCGGACGCTTTACAAATACCATCTCTTTTGACTCTTCAGAACAATCCTATGAGAAAAGGATCGTCTCTATTTTAAAGATGAAGGAACTGAGTCACAGAGAAGTAGGGGATATCACCAAGGACTCACAGCCAATAAGTGGAGAGGAGCCAGGGGTGGAGAGGCAGCGTCATGTAGTATTTAAGAACATGGACTCCACATGACTGCCTGGATTCATATCCCAGTTCCACCACTTAACTAGCTGTGTGACCTTAGGAAAGTTGTTCAACCTCTCTGAACCTACTTTATAAGGTTGTTTGTTATGAGGAATAAATGAGTTAATATGTGTAAAGCATACGGAACAGTGCCCGGTACTTAGTAAGCATCATGGAAGTGTTTGCTAAATATAGAAAAGGATGGCAGAACTATGAATGAAATCCAGGTTTATCTGGTTCCAATGTATGCTCTCTTAACCAAGACTCTTCAACATGTTGATCTCTCAAGTGTTTGAAGGCAGCTACTACATCTCTGAAGTTTTTTTCTTCTCCATATACTCCGTTCTTCGATGGTCCTAATGTTACCTGGTTTCCAGAATTCTTCCCATCCTTCCGGCTTTTGTCTTCACTGAAAGAGTGGGACCCCAAATTACTTCAGTACCTCAGGAGATTACAATAATCTCCCTAGATTTGAGCAAGGTTGTTCTTCTAATGCAGTAGTTTCCAAAGCAGGGTGCCTGGACCAGGAGCATTAGCATCACCTAGACTCTTGTTCGAGATGTAAATTCTGCAGCTCCAGCCAAGACCTACTGAATCAGAAACTATGGGGATGGGGCCCAGCAATCTGTGGGTGATTATGATGCAGTTCAAGTTTGAGAACCTTTGTTTTAATGGAACTTAAGGCAACAGCAGGGGTTGAGGCACCCACACTACTCAGCTCAAACTAAATTGATGATTGGTGGTCTCCTAGAATTTGGGCCTCCAACATGTATCTAATGTAATGTTGTGGTTTTAAATCCTCCTTTAGGCTTTCTTGATATGGACCCACTGTTCCAGCTCCTCAAGATCTCTCTAAATCCACGCTTTGTGGTTGGGCATATTGGCTCTCCCCTCCAGCTTTGTGACTCCTGAATATTTGATAAGCATGTCCTTCATGTCTTCATGGTGTCACCCATAATGTCCACACAGAGCTGGGGCAGGAGGCCAGAGGTCCTTGGCAGAGCCTCCTCCTCCAGCCTGATGTTAATCCATGAAAACATTCCGTGCATATAGTTGTTCAACTTGTGAAATTTCTTAACTATCAGCCTGCATAACTCCATCTTGTCCAAGAGGACACCACGAGAGACTTGCTTTTCTCTGAAACCTTGTAGAAAATCTAAAAAAAAAAAATCCGTATGAGCGGAGAAGATATGGATATTCTTCTTAAGTTTCCCTTTGTTCTTTCCTTTCTCCTACTCTTCTTTCTCTCCCAATGAGGAGAAACTGGCCTAGAAGCCAGGCATACCCTCAAAACTTTCAGGCTACAGAGCTGGTCTTCCTCAGCAAAAAAAAAAAAAGAGGAGGATTGTCATGGATGTTAGCACAGAGCTGATCTTCCTCACACACACACACACACACACAAAACTTTCAGGCTAAAGGCATAGTTCTGTTTAAACAGTTCCTTTTAATTTTACACTAATACTAATATCTTCTTTTCCAGGTATTCCCACTCTTCACCATAGTCCTACATGGTATGAGAGAGATATATATATATGTATATAATTTTTTTTTCACATTTTTACAGAATTGGAAATTGTAACTCAGAGAAGTTAAGCAACTTTTCCCAACATCATATTAGCTAGTTAGTGAGGACACCATATTTACATTCAGGTCTGTCTACCAAGGTTTATACTTCACCTGCTATGTTATATTAATACTATCATGGCTATACATGGCAGGACAAATAAAGAAGATGTTCAGATGATTTTTGAGAACTTCTTAACCAACCCTTCATTCCAGAGAATACTAAATTCAATTACTGATGGTCAAAACAACATATATCCTAGCTACCAGAATGGTAACATCTTGTAACATCTACAGGGATCTACAAGAATCTCCTAATATGTGAAGACACATCTGGCTAGCATTCATTTTGTCCTGAAGATTACCAACCCCTAAAAATGAAAATCAACTGTGCAAGGGGCTAGAACCCAAAGCCAATTGTCTCCTACTGCTCTGTCAGTCTTCACAAAATCAAGTCCTGAACTTGTTGAAGAGGTGACTCATCTCTCTATGGAAAGAATGCCAAAACCAGCTGTACAAAAGATTTCTTTCTTCACATCCTTAATTCTTGAGGACCTTATAGTCACTTAATGTAATGTAAGCAATTACGAGTTTCCAGGTTTGGCAGACAGCTGAGTAATAATGGAAGGGAATATTACTCAAGTCTTCTCACAGGCAGATTTCAAGGGGGTTCAATCAAATTGATCGCCAGAAGACTCAGTTTTACTCGGTGAAATAAGAAACACAGACTCTGGCAAGCTTCAAAAAAGCTTCAAAAAAGTGCACTTTTACACTGTCGTGCCTTCTTTGCCAAATTCTTCTATTTTCCTAGCTTGGTAGATCCAACAGAGCTCATCTGAGATCACCCATCTGCCTTCTCCTCTCATATACAATCTGTTTCCTTCCTGTTTTCCATGTCAGGGGGCTGGCCAAAGCTTCCTGAAAGGATGAGTATTGTAACTGAGAAATAAAGTGGACCATGAAGTCCAAATGATAAATTATACAAATAAATATGTTTGCCATTTTAAAATATAATAGAAAATACTGTCTTCATGTTTATTTTGAGAACCTAGTATGTTCTTGAAAGACTTCCAACTGTTTTGATATTTCAGTTTTTAAGGTACTATTAACGCTTTTTTATACACAGAGTCTCAGGACTCCGAAAACCAAAGAGATAATAAAAAAAGTTCACTGTGTACTTTGTTTTATGTGACATTCCACTAAATTTGCCAATGAGGAACCACTCTTACATAGTTTCTTTGATTTATAAATGAATTTTCTGACTTACTATTGAATAGAAAATGAAGAAGTCTTCAGAACAAGTACAGTACCCCTTCAAAATCACAAAACAAAAAGCCCAAGGCAACATAATGGGACAATATCTTGAGGATTTAATCCTCCTTAGGTACGGACACAGAGTAAGAAAATACATGACACTCAGGCCATTGCTTGCTAATTGTTCTTCCATAGTAGACATTACTAATTAATCACAACACACTTTTCTGCTAAGCCCAAAGATCCAGCCTTGCAATACTGCTTAAACACATCAGCCACCAAAACCTACCTAAGTCTGCACAAAATGATCTGCCATGCTAGGCTTTGTGACAGATCTACTGGAATTTGTAGGATTAATGGCTACTGTTTTGGTTCAGGTTTCTTATGTGGAAAAGAAAATTCAAACACACAATACTTCCAGCGAGGTTTCTATCTTTGATCTTTCAATCTCTAAGTTTTTGAAGGATCAGAAAACTGCTGCAGACCATGCGTGCTATGTATAGGTAACTGTGGAACTAGAGGTACAGAGAGAAGTTCAAGCCTCAGACATTTACAGAGGAGCCCAGTTGATTCAACTGTGGAGGCTCATATCAGATGGGTGCATGTTGAAACATTTGCTTTTGTTACTAATTTGTAAAATGTATATACGAAATCTGTCCAATATGCTGTAGATAGAAGAATGACTTAATACAATGAACTGTGCTTTTTAATTGAAAGAACATAACATCTATGATAAATCACTAAGGAAAGTCACTACACTAATATGTGGTTTTCTATAGCTAATGTTCTAAAAACAAAATGTTCTATTTGGCATGGACCTCAAAATTTGCCATGTTCTCATTAGTCTTGAGGGCAGCAGTACTACTTTATACAACTGTAACCATCATGCAACAAGAAGCAAGAGCCTGAAATATGAATTTAGGATTTTTTTTTCCGAACAAAAAAATTGTTAAAAATACATTATGACAAATATGAATAACTACAAGTTGATATTATTCAAATTAATGTTTTATTTGATAAAATAAAAATGCAATATATGAAAAAACCAAACCACAATATTGAAGAATTGTAATTTATTCCATTTAGAAATAAATAAACGTGAGAGGTTGTTATAAGTGCTACCATTTATATCTCCAATATCCTTTCTCATATTGATTTTCAAATTATATATATTTAATGTATATTCAATATATGTCCAAATTATATATACTCATATATATTCAAATTATGTAATCTGAGTATTTTTAAATATATATATTCTCAAAGGGTTGTGCACTAGGAAAAGATTAGTTTTGGACAAAGAAATAGGATAGTTTTAAAAAAAACCACATACTTTAACACTTACACCTGAGAGGGAAAGCTACTTTTCTCACTTTGTTAGCATGTAAAATTATTTTAAAATTCCTCTCAAAACAGAGTATTCTTAAAGAATATGGACACCATCAATTTTTTTATTTTAATAAAGCAAAGATTCTAATACAGTAGTTGACATACTTATAGAAGAAAATAAAGAAAACATGTTCACAGTTCCTTAAAGTGTATTTGAAATCACGTTTAACAGAATATCGCTTTAAATAACTGACCCGCGTCTTTCTCAGTAAACACTGGAGTAAACAATCATTTCATCAAAATCAGAGGCCCGGCAGATCAGGGGGGAAGTTCAGAAAGGACCTGAAAGAACAGTCAGGAAACTCAGAAAGAACCCTTAGGTTCGCCCAGCTGCCGCTCTCGAAGGGCAAAGGTACGTTCAAAGACAACTCGGTGTCTGGCACAGATCCTGCCTTGGAGATTGAAAGCGCTTCCCTGTAACCGCGTCTCAGCCTGGCATTAGCACCCTCCTTCACAAAGCGCCTCGGTTTCACCCCGCGGACTAGTTCTTCCCCACACGTGGTGAAATCTGACTCTCCAAGGTCTCTGGGCGCCTGGGCTTCACACGGACGGTGCTTGAAGAGTGACATGGTTTTCCTTCCTTCTACAGGGTGTTTAATTTCTTCAGAAGGATTAATGCTGCAAATCTAGACAAGAACACCTTTGAAAGTTTCATTATCTGACTTTCTTTTCCGCTCATTTAGCTTTGCGGATATTGAAAAGTAAATTTTTCATTCTAATTCATTGTTTCAGTGGTTGCCATCTTCAATCAGAGAGACTGAAACAAAAAATTAAGATGAAAAATTTACTTTTCAGAAGCCACAAAGCTACATCAGTGTTGAAGAAATGTAACTGATTAAACTTCGGAATAATTTTTTGTACGTTTGCTGCATTTATGCTTTTGAAGATATTAAAACAAAACTGCACTGCCACTTTTGGGACACCCTGTATCTCCCGTAACTTGGGGGATTTCTTTTGGGTTCAGAATTATTATTCTCTTCATGTTAACGCACGTCCTTTGGTCAATTTATAGTTATTTTTTAATTAAAAATGAGCTTTTCTTTAAAGGTGATTTTGAGATATTCTGTGATATGGCACTGTTTTCTGAAATTGAGTGAAAAATTAAAATTCATATATTGTCATTAACTTGCAGTTGAGATCATTTTAACATTCATATCTGCTATTTAGACATCATACTTGTTTAGGAGTCTGAATTGGAGAATATAATTTCATGATCTCAGGTGCCAGTCAAGTGGCTGAACTTAAATGCATGTGTTCAAACCTTTTTCTTTTTTAAACACTTATCAGTATATATAAGGAGATATATCAGGTCTTTATGACAGTGGTTTTCAAGATTCTTTTTTTTAACTGTAATCCCAGCCGGAATTCCATTTGGCAATCATGACTCAGACATACATAATAAAGGTGTGTGTCAGTGTGTATGTGTATTTGCATTTTTCTAATGAAACAAATGTTTTAAAAACATGTGATTTACTCTAATACTTTCTATTGTAGTCTTTTTTTCTTAAAACTCTGTTGATTGTGACTCCTGTTATGTTGATTCCAGGCCCACTAATGTGTTGATAACCAAGTTTAAAAAACAATAAACTAGGTATCTTGGGGTTAGTCAATACACACCAGGGTTAATCCATTAACTCTTTTATACGTTTGGATTCTGCATATTTTTCTTTAAAGAGAAGTAAGAAGGGAGAAGTAGAACAGAAGTGAGTCCCAAACTCCAATGTGCACATGAATCCCCTGCAGTCTTGCAGGGGATTGCAGGGAAATGCAGATTCTGGGTCAGCAGGTCTGGGGTGGGCCCGAGATTCTGCATTTCTAACCAGCTTGTGGTGGTGTGGATGGGCGGATCTGGGGACAGTACATTCTGAGAAGTGAGGGTGTAGAAGTCTGTCTAAGGAGACAGTGAGCAGCAGAAGTCACTGCACAATTCACACCACCATCTTATAGCTAGCGCTGCCAAAATAAGGGGCTAACCCCTCCACTGGCGCCGAGAACAGCCCAAGCACTTCCACAGGCTACACACAGCACGCTCAATGCGGCCAAAGAAGGCGACGTCCTTCAGCGGGTCTCCGTCATCAGCGCTTTCATAACCCTCTCCTCTGTCATCTTTACTCCATTTCTGTTCTCCATAACCAACCCTCAGCCAAAAAGGCAGAGGCAAGGCAACCCTGTTTCTGATTGCTTGGAAGCCCCTTTGGAGGGAATTACCTAAAAATGTGGACTACTAGATGAGGCACAGCAAGAACAGCAAGAGACAATGCCAGCAAACACGAGTGTGAAAGATTTATTAACATTTCACTTCAGCGAACTTGTTAAACCGTGAAACCCGCCTGTCAAGGTGGACTGTGCTCATAAAATTCTCCTGAACGTGACAGAAGTAAATCCGATTGTTCAAATCCTGATTTCATAATTCTAAACCATATAGTTAGATACTTGGCAATGTCTGGAGACATTTTTGATTGTCACAACTCGAGGGTGCAGTGCTAATGGCATCTAGTGACTAGAGGCCAGGGATGCTGCTAAACATCCTGCAATGCACAGGACAGTACCCGCCCCCCCCAAACAAAGAATTATCTGCCCCAAAATATCAATAGTGCTGAGGTTGAGAAACACTGCTTCAGGGAAAAAAGAAGGGCATAGTAGAGGCAAGAACAGAGCTATTAGGTGAGAGAACGCACTCTCCAGGGCCACTAGGCTCTCTCAGGTGAAAAGGAAGGTCTTAGAGAGAATGAAGACCATGGGAGACAGATGATGGGTCTGATGAAAGGGGTGGGAGATCTGGCTGTGCCTCCTATTTCAATGGATCCCCCTCTAGTTGATTCCAAACCAATGGTGGGGTCAGCTCCCCCGCTCCAGCACCTCAGGAGAAACAAGTCCATACCTCAAGAGAACCAAGAAGTCCAAAGGAGGCCAGCGATCCTTGGGTGGGTCAGAGGCTGCCCTGCATGGTGACAGACCAATGAGGAGAAAGGCTCAAGTGTAGTAGATGCTGCTGGTGCCCTGACCCTGTCCTCACGGGCACCACTTCAGTGCCCACCAGCTTGTCTTCCGACTGCCAAAAACTGCAGCCCTTTGCTTGGAGGCTTGCACTTGGCTGCCCAAGTGGCAGTCCTGAAATATGGGGACTCAAGTGCCTCTGGAGGCAGTCTTCCCTGATACCTGACAAGTTTTGGTGAATAAAGACCCACTCCCTTGCCTCTTTGGGTAGGGTAACTATGAGACACATGTTGCACGCTGTCTCCCAGAGTTCCCCAATGTGACGAAGCTCCAGGTGCCCAGAGTGGTAACTGGTCTGCTAACACCCCTTCTTGGCTGCTGTCCCTGCTCTGGCTCCCTTGCCCACTCTGCTACTGGTGTTTCCTTCACCTTCCTCCCAGAACAACTTGCACTTGAATTTGATCTCAGGGTCTGCTCCTGGGAAACTCAACTCTAGCGGCAAGTCTTTTGAGGGAATATTGGGCTGGCAGCCACTTGATCCTCAGGTTTCTCTGATGTAAGAGCTCTCTGGGTTCACAGTATCCCTCTCTTAGAGGGGCCGATTTTTGCATCCCCAATGCCCTGGGCATAGAATCATTAGGCTCCTCTGAGCTGCAGGCTCTGGTCTCACTTCTTTCAGACCCTCGGAAACACAGGTGCAGGCATAGTCCTCTCTCTCCCATTAAGAGAATAGGCAAAACAACGTCTTTTGCTCAAGGATGACAGGGAATGCTAACATAATCCCTATTAGTCTCAAATGCCCCTAAACTTCTGCAAGACCTCAAATAAGTAACAACTCTGAGGTCTTACTCTAGTGCTTGGAAGAGGCGAAGATGAAGAGCAACGGCTGCCATGGTTCACATGAAACTTGAATGAATTACCAGTGGGGATTAAAAACCACAAAATAGCAAAAATGGAACAGTTATTGAAAAACACTGCTAGACAAAGAGAAATGAATTGTAAACCCCCTCAGGGCAATCTTAAATCACTCATCTTCCATGTAACGCTCAAAATCTTAAGAAAAAAAATAAAGTCTACAAAAAAGCTAGGCATTGTGAAAGATGCCACAGAGGCAATGTGTCCAAGTGGGCTCCTCACGACGGCAAAAAGGACATTTAAAAAGCAATGCAGCTTGACACTTTCCAAACAGTCTCAGAACATTCTCCCTGCAGAAACTTGAACCCATCCCCTAAGGAATTCCTTGCTGTCATACAAGTTGAGTAATCAGTCCGCCAAACTTGGGGGTCTCTTTACAGTAAGCCATTCTTAAGAATGTTTCTTTACAAATCCTTAGAAGCCGCTCTTCTTGGACTGTGGATTTTTGCTGGGTTTCATCTTTGCAGAGAACATCCACTTGGGGGCCTGATTTCTTGCCAACTTAGTTAAGTAGACGCGAAGATCTTATATCTCAGTTCTTATGTGTGGATGGCTTTTTTTTTTTAAAGAAAAGAACAGCAGAGCTTTTCTGCTGGACAACCTATTCCCTTATTTATAATGCAGGACAGCAGGGCCTTGTAAGTGTATATTCTGGTTCATCTGAGGACACACGGTTGTTCATTTTAAAATTAGATTCATCCTAATTACATGAAAACAGCCTATGTGTGGTAGGTCAAAACAGCAGGAAGGCATTACTCAGCACCTACCTGCCGGGCCTGCCTTCTAGACTCCACTAAACTTGTTTAACACACAGCCCCTGTCCTCTTGAATGTTCAAATCTAGCAAAGAAATAGCCATCTCATTGACAAATATGAGATTTGGACACTGACCAGCAAAGAAATATATATAGTAAGTGACTAAACATGTAATATTACCTTGGGCAAAGGGGTGAGGGAAACTGTCATTGAAGTGGCATGTTTCAGCAGGGCCAGAGAGAATTTTGATCTCAATCCTAATTAATCAGGCCAGAATTTTGGGAGCTCCTTGAATGAAGGATACTGGGAAGCTGGGTTGAAATAGAAGCAGGAAAAAATAAATATTGGACTTTAAGGGATAGAAGTTTGAATGTGGACAATAGAAAAGCATCAGAACAAGGGAAGGGAATAGCTGTTGTGAAAAAAAGAAGATAGTCAGCTTACACCCCACATTTAGTCCAAGTGGGAGAGCCAAATTGGTGTTCAAGAGGCGAGAGTCCTGGGCAGGTAACTGAACACGTATATTCTCATTTTTGGCAAACTGTGAGGGTTCACTAACTACAATGATTGACCACGGAACGTCTCTCTTGAGATTGAAGAATGCTAGGTCATCTATAAAAAGGAGACTGTTACCAATAAACACATAGTAATTTAAAACTAAATACTAAAGAATAACTAATGATGCAAAATGATCAAGGAAATTTGGAGGCTGACTTCCACGTCTCTCCTTTTGATTTCCTGCCTTTTGGATAATAATGCCCCATACCTCCAGGGAGCAGGTTTACTTAGCACAATCAATTTCACAACTTTTTTTCTTTTTAAAGCTTCAGTATGTGGTTGTGTATCCTAGTTATTAGTTTTAGTTCTCTATGTGAGCCACCGTCACAATATGACAACTGACAGACGGGTGGTGTGGTTCCACAACCGGGAACCGAACCCAGGCTGCGGTGGTGAGAGCGCAGCATCTTAACCACTAGACTACCAGGGCTGGCTCTACAACTTCTGTAATAATAAAATGATAATAAAATTGTTTTCCATGTATTGAGCACTCACCAGGCACCATGTCCCGGCTAAGCCAATTATAACTATTATCTCATTTAGTCTCCTCCACAATGCTGTAAATTAAGTACCAACATTATTTCCACTGCACAGTTAGGGGGATTAACGTTCAAAGTGGTTAAGCAACTTGCTGGAGAGACCATACCAAGGAGATGGCAAAGCCAGGCATCTGACTCAATGCCTGTATGGCTGTGCACCGCCCCAACCTGAACTCTTGATTTCTCTCTCCAATGCCCCAGCTCTCAACCAATGCAGGACCCAGGATTCCCAGCTTCCACCCTCCCCACGACACACTTGGCAAATAAGGGAAAGGGCTGGGTCTCTCCTCCCTGCTCTGTGCTAGGACTTTAAAATAGGACATTACCAGCACCCAGCGGTTACCCTGAGCCCCAGAGACCCCAGTGAGGGGCCAGTAATAAATTGGAAATTATTGAGAGAATTACATCTTCCCTATTATGGAATATCAAGAATTAGCTGGATTCTGTACTTGAGAGGCATTTATCAGGATTAACTTCTAAATATTGCAAATTTTGATTTTCAAAATACTGTAAAATATTTTACAAAAATAGACTTGAGTCGTCGAAGACGGCCCCACCTAGGCTAATCTAAAGGCACACAATTATTTCTTTTTCTTTACATGTCCTCAGCATGATACTTCTTATCATTGCTTGGTCTTATTTCTCAATAATCGAAAATACGTATGCCTTTTGCATTTCCTTACTTCTTAGAATAAGACATTTTAATAATCATTAAGTGGCAAGGTTTTCGGAAAGGTAAAATACGCACAGTTAGAAGGGAAGGGCTTCTTTGTTCTTTTCACTTACCTCACTTTTATTATTCATGCCCCTCTTACATTTCCTTCACAGGAGGCCCTTCTATAGGCCTCCTGGCTGAATATTTGATAAAGCATGTTTATTATTTGGGAAGAAAACAAGCAAACATACTTTTAGACTAAAAAAGAGTATTCCCCACTGTAGTAAGCAATGATAAATAGGATCAATAGTAGGAAAATTGGTATTTTTAGTTAAGATATTATGTAATAAGTCATTTATTTAAACAGTCTAAAGCTCTGTAAAATGATTCCAGGAAAATGGCTTCAATACCTCAATACCTCTGTCAACACACCAAGAATCAGCTCTGGCTTCTGCTCCCTGATATCTCTACTTTAAATTTCAGTTCCCTTTTAAGAAATCAGCATGTTAATGATCTGCCAATAATGCCGGGGTTGATCAGCAAGCTCCCAGTATTACGTGCATATTAGGACCCACATAGATCTAACAAGGAAATCAAAATGATGGTCAAAGACGAAAGGAAGAACCAGGTCTAGCAAGATTAAAGATGATTAAGGGAAGTGAGGAAACAGAATTAGGTCAGATAGGAAGATGGTACTGCACCAAAAAAATAGAACTGGGTTACCACATTGCTATAAAGATGTTTCCATCACTTACCAATGGCTTTAAAAGTAACAAGACAGTGATGTGATGAGAGCAACAGAAGAATTAAAAAACAGAGTAGCAGGATTGCCCCCTTGGCATAGTAGTTAACTTCAGCACGCTCCACTTGGGCAGCCCAGGTTCATGGGTTCGGATCCCAGGCACAGACCTACACCACTTGTCAGCCATGCTGAGGGGGCAAGCCACATACAAAATAGAGGAAGATTGGTACAGATGTTAGCTTGGGGCTAATCTTCCTCAAGCAAACAAAAGAGCAAGATTGGCAACAGATGTTAGCTTACGGCAAATCTTCCTCACCAAAAAAAAAAAAAAAAAAAAAAAACCAGAGTAGCACAGTGTGACAGAGAGGTCCCTGACCACCAAATAATTCTTGCTAACTACAACCCCCCATCATTTTTATAAATAAAGTTTTATTGGCACACAGCCATGCCCATTTATTTACATATTATCTATGGCTGCTTTGGCTCTAAAACAGCAGAGTTGAGTAGTCTCAACAGAGACTGTATGTTCTGAAAAGCTGAAAATATTTATTATATGGTCTATTACAGAAAATGTTTGCCAACCCCTGGGCTAAGGATAACATTGAGATTATCTAATTTATCTACTCTAATTGTTTTGGGATTAAACAAATTAAAACTCCGATAAGTCAAGAGACTTGTCCAAAATATTTTTATTCTTCATTAGGTGATATTTCCATAATGTCACTCTCATTCATTCATTCACTCACCCAGATTCTCCACCCATCTCTAGTTTTGATCATTAAAGAAATAAAACCCCTATCACTTAGAAATCAACACAACACTAAATAATCTCAACCCAACAATGTCAATGCTAATTCAATATAATTGTGTAGAAGTATGTTTCCGGCTGACATGGGAACTGTAGGCACGTATACACAATAGCAGAGAAACCCTTGAAGTCATATTCAGCTACGAATAGGCTGTGAGATGGTCCTTATATTAAGCTTCATTTGAAAACATTTTAAAAAGAATCTATCATGTAATCCACTTTCAAATTAAACTTGAAATTCCCCCAAATGTAGAGCCAGTTTGCTAAAAATATTCAATATTGGAATTAAATTAGAAAAATTTTGCTACATCTTGGAGAAAGTGAAATCTGTTCCCAAAGACTTCACAGCAACACATAACTGCCTCAAACCTGCAGCCTTCATCTCTCTGTGGATTATTCTAAGAGTCTCTAACTGGGCTCATCATTTCCAGTCTGTCTCCTACTCAAGATCTATCCAAAACAAAACTCTCCTAAAATAAAAATCTGATTTGCTGAACATCCTTCGGCCTCTTCATACTATCAAGACAAAGTCTATTTTCCTGATTGTGGCCAGAAAGTCTTCACCAGGTGGCTCCTACCTGCTCCAACAGCCTCATTTACTGTCCTCTGCACATCAGTCAGATTGGGCTCTTTGCAATTCCTGGGCTCCTGCAATTCCCCAAACCTTTCATACTTTACTCTGAATCATACATTTGTATACGGTGTTCTTTCTACCTAGAACTCTCTCCACTCCCACCTGTGGGTTCCCAAGTACCTTGTATTTACTCCATCATAGAACTTATGAATATTGTAATTGCCTGGTGAAGTATTAATTCTACCACCAGAATGAATAGCTAATATTTAAGAACACTAAACTGTAGATGAAGTGCTACATTATTTCATTTAATCTTCACATGTTATAGATGAGGAAACTGAGCACAAGCAACAAAGCCAAGTGAAGCCAGGATATGAATCCACACATTCTCACTTCACAGCCCTGGGTCTTAATTCTATACAAGTGGTTTTCAATGGGGGTGATTCTGCCTCCCAGGAGACACCTGGCAACATCCAGAGACATTTTTGACAGGCGCAACTGGAGTGTGGGAGGAGCTACTGGTATTTAGTGGGTAGAGGTAAGTGATGCTGCTAAACATCCTAAATTCACAAGACATCCCTCCCCAGCAAAAATATCTGGCCCCAAATACCAATAGTTTAGAGGTTGAGAAACACTGTTCTACACTAAATTGACTCCTTTAGATTGCTCCAAGAGACTCTGAGCATCTCCACAGCAAGGATTTTTAAATGTTAACCATGGTATCTTGGCACCTACCATAGAGCCTGGCACCCAGCAGATGTCCAATGCATATGTGATGGATAGATGATGGGATAGATGCATGAGTTGATGGATGGAAGGATGGACAGACTCCAGAGGAAAAAAAAAAAGTCAACTTATTTTAAGGCTTGGTTTTTGTGGCAACTTCAATAAAGATAAATCTGAACACATATTCTTAATGAACAATAAATGAATGCACGTAGAGTACATTTCAGAGGATGCCCTCACCTTAGCAATACATTATGTTTATGAAACTATAAAGTGTGAGATCAAATTAAAAAGCCAAATGCCTAGATTTTCTTTTTTTTTCCTGCACGAGGCCTCAGCTGGACTAGATGTTTTTCAAATCCCTTACAACTACTACACTACGGGATAAATCGATATGTTCATCATCCACATAGGCCATAACTCAAGTTGTTTTTCAAAAGATTTTCTGTGTAAGGTTCCCCTGGTTCCTTTTTTTAAATTAAAAGACAAATAATACAAGAATGTACAACCTTATACTTTCCCCTATTGTAGCAACAGTTCAGATATAAATACATGATTCTAGATCTCTAGATGCTGGAAATAGAGTAGAAATTACAGTGAAGCTTAAGTGAAATTCAAAAAAGCAATCAAAAACACATATGGCAGAAATAAACCATTCTCTGGCTTATGTAAATTAATACATCTAAATAGCAGAAATAAAGTCAAGAAAAGATATGTTTTATGATTATAATATGTTAAAAGTAACAGCAATTTAGCATGATTTGTACATCATCACAAAACACGTCAACAATGGCAGTATTAATCAGTGTGGAATACAAACTGATGGATTTTTTGTGAAAAAGCAAAAAGGTTCCACTGCGGGGCTAGATACTGCTCCTTTGAGTTATCATGTATTATGAAATGTAGTCAGAGGTTAAAATAAATGAGAGTAATTTTTTAAAGTGTAATACTATGAACTATTCCTCACAACCTCTTGCATTGAACTTAAGCCATTTGAGGCTTTACACACACACACACACACACACACACACACACATACACAAAATCAAAGAATGTGGTGACCAAATAAGTTTTTCTATCTGCTCTGCCTCTTGGAGATGCATAATGCACACTAGCATCAAAACAGGCTCTGAAAACTCTTGCATTAAGTTGTTAAATGCAGGATTTTCCAAACATAATTAACCATAGAGTAATATAAGTAAATAGTAAAATAAGTAAAAAGTAAAATAAAATGAGGATCTGCCAAAATATTCAGGAGTATGGAGAAGGGACTAGAAGCGATGACAGGACTTGTGGCTTGGGACAGCAGTGTGACTGTGGCATTTCTCACCAGGATTTGGAAGCTGCACATGGGAACCACAGCTGAAGCCAGAGTCAAGCAGTGCCTTTTTGCTGTATGTGAGAACATGACACACACTTGTCACACAGGGAGATTCTGCCTGTGTGGACATGTAAGTTGGCGAGCCATTTATGTATATGGGAGAGAAATACGAAAAAGTTGACCCAAACTTAGGAATGTCATAATCATTATCATCAATCATTATCTTCTGAGCACCTATTCTGTGCAATCATTGCTGAAATCTGGGAAAACAGAGTCTTAAGAGAAACAAATAATAAAGGGGAGAACCATCTTGAGAACCATTGAACAATATCTGTTCACACAAGTGTACTTCCCAAGTCAAGGAGACCTACCTGCTGTTAATTTGCATTCCTTTATCCTAGCTTTTGCTTTAGTCAGCTTATCACTCTTAACTTTCTGAATAAATCCCTAAATTCCTGATTACAGAGAGAAGCCACGATCCCTGAAGGCTCTCTTTTGGAATATATATGTATTAGTGTGTGTGACTGTCATAATGGAAAGGCTACAATATGCTTCCTGGGACGGAGAGTCAAGGTTCCCGGGTCCTAATTCAAGGCTCTCCTGTCTTGCCATTTGGAAAAGATACCTAAGTTCACAGCAGAGTTCAGTTTCTTACTCAGTAAAAATAGTACCACAAGAAGAGCTGCCAGTACATAAAGTCTCCAAAGTTCCTTGAAATTAGCGCATTATGGACCAGACTACATTAGCCTTGAACATAGATCACTATTCTAGCTGTCAGCTGGCTAGATTCCTGAAAGGAGGATATGGAAATACATTACTTGTGGCTCAATGATTTGGATACTACCTGCCCACACCCCTACTTGCTTAAATGTCATAATTAACTAACAAGTTTGGGAATTTAAGGTGGAAAGTGAACATCCTTAATCAGAGACTCACTGGTCTAAACATATTCAACCCCACACCAGTTGGATACCAAGTGAATCTGGGGTAAATCCCACTGCAATTTACACTAATACACATGAGCTACAGAAACCACAAAATCTCACCTCCTCAGATTAAAATAACTTTATTTCATCTAGGGGGCCATGTGAGGGATCTCAATAGGCATATCCACTACATCACACGGAGACCATTGCAGAATCCCTTTGTATTAATATATGCATATTGTCTCATAGGTCACTGGGCTGCACACTGAGCTTCAGAATGACTGGCAGGGCCAGGCACATAGTATGTACACAAATTTTTGTAGACTGATTGAGATCAAAGCAAGTAACCAAAATGTCTTTAAATAAAGCAAAGAGTTAACTTGCCATCCATTGCTCAACCACCTTGGACACTAGAACAAGCCCTTCTAGCAAAATACTCAGGTGTGATATGGACATATAATGCAGTGCAGGCAGCAAACATTCACTTTGGGCAAAACCAAGTCAGAAGATGACACTTAATACGAATATCAGAAGAGAAAGAGAAGCACCACCTCCTCTCCCCCTCCCATTCATCCTTCCCGCAAGCATGTCCCCGTGCCCAGGTGTCAAACTCTTTGCTAGGTGCTGGGGAGTCAAAGATGAATAAACCCAGAGCCCCTCATCACAATTTAGATGGGGAAACAGAAATGGAAACAAACAACAAACTGCCCTATAGGGTGATAAGACCTCTATAGACGGGAGCACAAAGCATCGAGGCCACCTGTTCAGAGAGGTTTATGGCCACAGCATCTTTTCAAGTACCTGGCTGTCCTGTCCTCTCAGGTTGCTCTAGTCAAAAGCGTGGCTCTGACGCTGGATATTTGAGAAAGTCAGCCTAAAGAACATGCTAATCATTCATTCCTCTAGGTTTTCTGAGCTCTATTTCTGCACTGGGGACAATCGCCAGAATCTCCAGTGCTGGACTGTAGCAGCTCAGGCTCCCAAAGATAAACTCTCACTGGGTTATTTTTCATCATTATGTATTCTGCATTTTTTATTCCCATGAGGGTTGGTAAAAAGATATGACCATATAAAGAACTTTGCTTCATTTTCTGCAGAATTGAAGTTCAAGTATTGACCACTGTATGATTTGATATTTCATAGGAGTATATACTAGCTGCCAGGCACCATAGTCAGTGCTCTACAAATGTCATCTGATCTACCCTTACAATTTTAATGCATACCTGCCACCTCCCTTTTTTCTGTTAACTTGGCTACTAAGAAGCTCAAAGCTAGATTAAATACTCAAAAGCAATAAGCTCTTAGGATTTCAGATTAATTATCTTTACTCCTCTCTAAGATTTTGATCTTTCTTCCCCTCCCATTTTTACCAGTCTCTTTATTTTGTGGGATTTTCACTATGCATTTACTCAGCTATATTTTTGAAAGTTGATACTCTATAAACAAAAACAAATGACCATAATCATCAATTGTAATTTCCTTTTAGTTTCAATTGTCAAAAGAATTTCCACGAATAGCTAATTGGACACTGACCCCTTGGGTATCACACCTCCGTCACTTGAAAACTCAGATAATGCAATATTTCCCATAATCATCTGGTTCAGAATCTGTTTATGAAAGTGTGAAAAAGGGCAAAAGGGGAGAGTTGACTGACAACTTACAACCTAGGGTAACCATCAGGTTATTTCCAAACCTAGTACCAAGAACCATTTCTATCTTATGTTGGATCCTGACAGCTCCATTTTGCCCCTGCCCCAACCGCCACTTTTGTAAACCAGCAATACCATCACACGCCCTTAGTCCCCTTAGGGCTGCCAAGGCCAGAGGCACTGCCAGAACCTGCTGAGTGAGAAGGCACTGCTATCACCCAGTGATGTCTGTTCCCTGGAATTTCACTCTTAGCACTGACAATGCCTCTGGAACTCATACTCTGCTGAAACCCAGGGAGCTGAAGGTCAATGTCTTCAGGGAATCAAGGTAACATCTAAGACAAACTGCTGCTGAGGATTTCCGTGTACTCAAGGCAAATGCCCCCAAGAAGAACTCACAGAAATAACTCTCTGTGTTGTCACTAGTTAGAATGAGACTAGCTTTCGTCTCACACACACACACACACAAGAGAGTGATTTATCTCTTATTTATCAAAGATTGAACCTTATACACGTGGCACACACACATGCATAGACACAGATCTTGGCAAACCCAATTGGAACTTACTTAGGATTGCTTAGCCAGGTATTTTTGGAACACAGTGTTTGGGCACAACCATTTATTTATTCAACAAAGATTTATCCAGCACCTACTGTGTGCCAAGCACTGTTCAAGATGCTAGAGAATCAAGAGTGAACGAGGCAGTCAAGACCCTTTTTCTTATGGACTCTATGTTCTAAGGAGAGACAGGTATTCAGCAAGTACCAACTGAAATGAATAATTAAGATTGCAAATAAGATCAAGGAAGGGGGAAAAAAAGGAAATAAAAAACAGTGTGATGGTTCTCAGAAGGAATAGGGGACTCCCTTTGCTCAAGTGATCAGGAAAGGCTGTTAAAGAAGGTGACACATAATCTTACACAAGAATGACAAAAAGGAGCTAAAGAAACCAATCACCTTTACTCTGATTTCCATCAAGAAGACGAGCTTACTAAAAAAAGAAAAGTGCAATTCCATTTGTGGCTCCACACACCCCATGCTTCACACAGCTGCAAAAACTCCAGGAAAGAAAAGGAATCCACAACTTTCCATATCCTTAAGGAAAATTTAAGAAATCATCTTTTCCCAAAGATACTAGATTAAAAGGAAGTTGTCTTAATTCATCTCTATAGTAGAATTTACTACGAAGAATCTGAAAGGGGAGAAATGGAATGTTTACTCCTCTTGTAAAATCAGTTACTTCATAAAACAATACTCCAATGTCAATAAAATTATGCCTTTGCATTGTAATGCCAACGGGAATTGTTTCATTAAAAAATTAGTTCTGTGGCTATATTCAGTATCACTTACTTTCACTCACTGAAAAATAGAAGCAAAGCACATTTACTAATAGATGGTCCCACTTCCAATATATAATAAAACTTTGAAATTCATTAAAAATAAGATTCTGATAGTATCTGTTTAACATCCACAAATAATAAGTGGTGGTTCACCAATGCCTTCCCATAAAATACCCCAAACAAATCACTTACTATTGGATTTCTGTTAGAGTCAATTAAAACACTAGTCAACTTGGCATGAAAACTCCTCAAGACATCCACTGCTCAAAATATTTTTCATCAAAACACCTTTTTCTTTAATGTTTCCTAGTCCCTGACTTGTTTCAGAATAAGAGAGGTAAGCAGAAGTGAATTGGGAGCAGATCAGTCACTGTAAATATTCTAAATGAATCATGGAATATTTTGACTAAAATGCAATTTTTATAACTTTGTAATCCAGTGCATGCTATACATTATTACAATGTAAATAAGCATACTAAACTAAAGCCAAATAATATGTAAATATATTGCCCAACAGGTCAACATTACCCAGTACATTTATCATTATAAAAACTGCCGTGCTTTGATATTAATACACTGTCCAAGGAATGCTTAATTTTCTGAACTTCAAAACAGGTCTTAAAAACTGAATCTCTCTAGCACCTAAGCCAATAACATGCTAAGAGGAAGACTTCGTGCTTGAATCTTCACAAATTCTGAATGTGCGTGGAGGGGGAGGAGGAAGAATCTGCACTTGTCTATTCAGGTGAACTCTTTTCTCTTTCTTTGACTCACTTAACGAATTATTATGCTTCTAGACCCTTCCTTTAAAATTTCCCATTTGGGGAAAATTACACATTTAACCTTTAATAAATAAAAAACTCACCCCACTCTCTCCCCGTAAAACAAATCAGAAGGTTTAAGAATTGGCACTAATAATAATCCTACAATGGTCATGGGGAAATCCTCCTCCAAAATGACAACTGCAGCTAAGAAGGACGAAATCCACTAGGAGTAAAAGATTCCCCCAAATTAGTCCTTCCCCGAGGGACGGCGGGGGGTGGGGGGTGGGGCGCACAGCTGGCACAACTCTTGGTATCAGAACCAACTCGAGGCGACTCAGAGGAAGATGCTGCGTCAAGAGAAGCAAAGCAAAGAGCGACCCAGGAGGCTGGCGAAATCGCGACTGATTCCCTGAGGAGGCGGGGAGAAGCCAAGTCGCCAGGCACCGGCCACAGCGCACGCCAACATTCAGGATTATTCTCCTTTCCAAACCCCAGAGTTCCGGGGCAGGAGCAAAAAGGGGGATGGGGGACGCACAGTCTCTTTAAACCGCCTCCCCCGCCCCCCGGTGTCTGCCAACCTTTTCCGAACCCCAGTGTCACAGAACTTCCTCATCATGGAAACTTCCACTCGGTTCGGCGCTGAGGATGCCAAACTCCATTTCACAAGGAGCCTGTCAACAGCTGGGCTTGGGGTTTGAGGAATGGAGCCGCTGCGATTGGAGAGGGCCCCCAGCCACCCTGTTCTAGCACTGCCCACGCTGTGGCTCCCTGACTGCCGCCGCGCGCTGCCCGAGCACGAGACGGCACCTCCTCCCAGCCCCAGGGCGCAGAAGCCCCGCGGAGGCAGGTAATGAGGCGGCTGACACCCCCACCCGCCCACGCCCGCCCGCCTGCGTGCGCTCCGCTTCGCCGCCCGCACCCTTTCAGGTTTCCGCGACACCCCCGTCACCATCCTGCCCACCCTTCTGGGCAGTTGGAACTGTCGCCCCCTCCTCCCCGGTCCACCTCCCGCACCCCCGCCTCCGCGCGGTCCTCTCGCCAAATTACCAGTGCCCTCGAGCCGGCTGAGTTGAGCGCCCCTGCCCGGGGAACGCAGCCTGCGGGCGCTTGCCCCGATCCCGGGGAGCAGAAGGTCTCCTTTCCAAGCGCACTCACATTATTCATGCAAAGTTAATCCCCGCCGCGTCACGGCCGCCCGCCCGAGGATGTGCGCCTTCCTTGGCCAAGCCCCGCAGTCTCCACCCTCCTCCGCCCCCTCCTCCCGGCGGCGGGGTCCCGGGGAGCGCAGGCGACCGGACGTCGCGCGAGTCCTGCAAAATGTCAACTCCTTGGGCGAAGAAAGGCGGCTGCAGCCAGGGCCGCCTCGGCCCTCCCCGGCCACTCCACTTTTATAGGCGTAGGAAGCGAGTGTGGCCCGGGCACCGGAGTCCCCGCCTCTCCGGGCCCCCCGCGCGCCCGGCCCGCCCCGGCCCGTTCCCCGGGCGCTGCCTTACTCCGGGCCCCGGGCGCCCGCTCCGCGCCGCGTCTGCGAACCGGTGACCTGGTTTCCCCTCCAGCCCTCCCGGCGGTCCGACTCGCGCGGCGGCGGCGGCGGCGGCGGCAGCCAAGAGCAGGCAAACCCGGCTCCGCCAGGGGCGCAGCGAGGAAATGGCCTCCCGGCCGCACGCCCCGCTGCCGCCGCCGCCCGGGGCTGCCTGGCTGGCACCCGACGCCCCCCGCCGGGCTCGGGGCCAGCGCTCTGACGTGTCCGCCGCTCCTGGCTCGCGTACCCCTACCCCGCGACCTGCGCGCACACTGCCCGGGGCCGGCCGCCTCCACACCTGCCTCGCCAGGTTCGGGCGCGGCCCCTCCTCCCAGTCCCGGCCGTGCGCTCCACCCAGGGGGCCCTCTCGGGTGGCGATGTTGCTGTGGTTTGGGTGGCCGCGCGTCCACCCACGCGGCTGCATGCGCACCGAGGTTCGGATTTGGACGTCACTCCTCTAGTAGGCAAAGAGGAAGGAATGGGGGACGAGCGACAGCGGGGCGGAGGAGGGAGTGACTTCCAGAAGCACAGGCTTTTCTTTGCGGGGCCAGATGAGCGCGACCCAAGCCTCCGCGCTCCTTCCTCTTTCTCCAAACCACTTGTGGCACGTGTCGGGCCCACACAGCGCTCTGGCTCCTCCTGGGGCCTCCCACCGGCCGGGCGGTCTGGCGTTCTCTTACCATCACCACCCCCTGGGAATGGAAGTCTGGAAAATACCTGGCTTGGCCTGGAGGGAGACACCCCTCCACACCATTATGCATATCCTGGGAGGTGTGCGCCGGGTTGAGACACTCCACGGGTTCCAGAGGAGCCGCCCTATTAATTTGTCTTTGCTTTGGATATGTACAAATAAAACCCGGAAGACAAAAATAATTTATACTCTTGAAGAGTTCTGCCCCAGGCAAATATGAATTTCTAAGATGCCCCCCCCACTCAAGTCCTGAAGTCCAGGGGTTCTGATTGGGAGAAAATGAAGCAGGCAGCCGCGTTCTGGGCTAGAAGAATGCTTGTAAAAATACTGAGTACTCAAAAAGCTGAAATGTATCGGTACGAAACTATAGCTGCAACAAAACTATTTTGACGGCAGAGTACGATTATTTTCTTATAGATAATATTAAAATAATTCCAACTTGATTATTCAATATACACGTTTATTCGTATAACAAACAATGTGATAGGGCTATGACAATTTGTAGCCTGAACTGTCTGAACAATGTATAGATGATTTATTGGAGAGTTTTCTAGATTTCCAGCCGGTGACGTGTGTTTTATTACAGCTTCTTGTGAGCATCCCACGGAAAGGGGCGAGAAACCACCACCCCTGCTGACAGCATTAACAACCACAACTGTCAAGAATTCTAAAATTGTTCCCGGCGCCTGGTTGCACAATGTTTCAGCGCGCTTCAAGGGGAAAAGTCGCAGACCCCACGGCTCCTTGGTGAGGGGGCTGGACCTCTCCCTTCAGACTCCGCGGACCCGGTTTCTCCTGGGTCCTTGCCTATAAATCCGTGCTTTATTCTTCCCTCGTAATGAGGCTGCACCATAGGACTTGCAGTTTTTCTAGCTGGAGAGAAGTTGTTCTCCTTTGCAGGGAAGTTCCTGGGCTTTGCTCCAAAGCTGCCCGGGATGTTTTGGTTGGTTTGGAGGAAAGCTGTGGAGTCTGCACCATTTGTTCCCAACAGGCGGCCCCCTGGTGGCTAATTGTGGGTGAAAAAGCTGGCCGCTGAGGAAAAAGCCTGGCTCTGATAGGCCACAACAGTTGACAGCTGGGTCTTCGCAGGGGCCACCGAGCTGCGTGAACAACTTTGTAACAAGGGGAGATCGTGCCGGAAGGGTGCTGCCAATCTTCCTTCACAAAGGTGGATAATGGGCCCTAAAGCCTGCTGGAACTTTTAATTTTTTTCTCTTCTTGAGTATAACTTGGAGCTAAATTCCTCCTTAAGAAGGAAACATCACACAGAGAATGAATTACATACAACAAAAACTGTTGCTTCTCTTTGTTCAAATGGCTTTGTTTTTCTGCTCTCATTTTGCCTGGAAACTTCTGAAATGAAGAGTAAATTAAAGCATTAAATAAATGACCTGGTATTATGCAAACAATTCATGAGACTATGATGGTAACAATGTTAGATGACAATGGGGGAGGGCAATTTCAATGCAACCTTATTGAAACAACATGAACGACTAGGATTCCGTTTGAACTGGCCCTCTGAGGGCAGTCTTACAGGCTGCATGATGGTAAAGAAGGGTTACCAACAGAACATGGCATTTATTTTTCCAATGTTACACAAGGAGGGAACAATGGAGGAGAATTTAATGAGGACCTGATTGAAAGCTGAAAATAATATTCAGACTTTAGAGCATATGGTCCTGTATTCCAATCTAGCTCATTTGAGAAGGCACACCAAAGCTGTTTTCATGACCCCTGCTCACCTTCCATGATAGCCATCCTCATTACCAGGGTCTATAGATTTTTAGCTGACAACTTCGTTCAAGGAAGCAATTCATTCATTTCATTCACATATTCATTCATTCGTCATCTGCTGGGGTAAGAAGATGAATAAAACATAGGATCCAACAGGGATGGGATTACACTGAAGCCAATGAGGCCAGTGGTGGAAGTACAGGGTCCAAGCCCATCTTTATTTAAAATGTTGATATATTATTCATCATGAACGATTGTGACATTAATTTTGATTTAAAAAATGTGGCATTAAAATATAATTTCTCTTGATTAAGTTTTTTGATGTCCCCTTAAATTTTGCACCCAAGGCAAGTGCCTCACTTGCCTCACCCTAGTCCTCACTGTGCTGTGCCCTCAGTGTCACCAGAGTCTAACCAGCAAAGTAAAATTCAATTAGAATTTGCTGAGTGTTGAAGATAATTAATATATGGGAGGGAACTTGAGGCCAGAGAGTTAAAGATGTGGGTGTGAGAGGAGGGAAAAAATCAGGGGAGATTTCACTGAGCAAGGTAGCACTTGAACCAGTCCGTCAAGGATGGATCAGATTTTACCAGAGAGTGTTGGAACCAGAGGAGGTACCATTCCTGGGACTGGAACCATTGGTATTCTTTCATTTATTCAACAACTGCTTCTCAAGCTAGCTGTGCAGCCAAAGGACCCAGCCCTGGAGACTCTGATTCTATCTGTTCATTGTTACTTCCTGGAATTTATTTTGGCTATGAGGGCCCCAGTGATTCTGGTCCATGGCCAACCAGATAAGAATGCCAAGTCTGTCCCTGCCCTTCAGGGAAGACAGACTATTAGGGGAGATGACATGTTCAAAATAAACTGTAATTTAAGAGTGAGGGTGCAATGAGAAATATATAAATATAAATTGCTAGAAGATTGCTGGTGAGGAGGCCACAATAGCCCAGGAAGAATTGGGGGATGAGGTAAGACTTCCTGCAGAAGGTGGCTGGGTGGAACTTTTGGGAGAAGTTAGAGAGAGGGAAAGACACAGCTGGCTATATTATTTGCAGGGCCTACTGAAAAATGAAAATGTGGGGCCCTTTATTCAAAAAGCAGGAAAAAAGTGCCACTAAGGACCCAAAATATAAAGCTATCTCCTTTCTTCCATGTTCTCTCATTGGAATTGTCATGGTATGTTTTATTTGCTGTCTAATATTATTTTAAATAAAGAAAAACATTTTAAATTATTGGTGTTAATTTTACTGTTTATCTTTATATTGTGCAATGCTAGTTTTAAATGAAAATATAAGAGCATATAACTCTTGTGCGAAATCAACAAAATTATATGATTTGTATTTTGTAGCTAGTAAGTGCATATGTACTTTGTAGTACATATATCCATATGCGTTTTGTTCTTACCAGAACAGGGGAAACACAGCACAAAACGAAGTCAACTGTTTTTATTTTACTTCTTGATAGGGGCCCATTCTACCAGCACTCTATCTTGGACTTTCTAACGAGCAAGGAAGAACTGAAAGCATAAGGAACTATGAGTTGTCCTTTCCCTCTATCATTTTCAGAGTAAATGGTTAGTTAATACTGGGAAGTAACACGAGTAAGAAAGGATATGATAGGGTTCCTTGGTTGTTGCCTTCTTTCTACATTCAAAGCAAGTTCTGGTTGGAATAGAGAGCATGGCCTCTTGAGGTTGTCAGTGCCCCCACTTAGTCGTAGATGTAACATGCTTACCTTGTAGTCGATTTGAGTTGTGCTGACCTCCCAACACCATGGGGCCATGGGAATTCTGTGCTCATGGGGCATTAAGAATGCTATATGTGTGCGGAGCAGTGAAGAACAGCAGTGGACATGTTTATTGTGTGTGTCTCCTCTGCTCATGTACATGCTCCATTGTCCCACCAGACTTCACTTACAAAACACAAGTAACGATAAAATTACTAGGAATTTAAATATGATGAAAATGGAGCATTAAACTAAGTGCCAGGCGCTGAGCATGGGGCCATTCTGAGCATGGGGCCCTTCCGAGCATGGGGGCCTGCGCAACTGCACAGATCACATGCCCATGAAGCTGGCCCTGGGGAAAGAACTTGATTCTTTGTCATGTTAGAAGCCTAGGGCACGTTGGAGGTGCAGTAGATATTCTGGCATGGCTGGTTATAGCAAGGAGTATGTAATATAGCTAATATTTATTAAACATGTATCATGTTCCAGATATTGTCCTAAATATTTTACACATTTTAAAAAGTTTTCCAAAGAATTCTATGAAGCAGTATTATTATGCACTCCATTTTCCAGATAGAGAAGCTAAGACATACAAAGATCAAACAATTTGCTCAAGCTCGGGCACTGGTGGCAGAAGCTGTACTCTTAACCAGCCTGTATGCTACCTGTATGCAGGAGACAGAGTCATGGGGCAGGCACATGGGGCCAGAAAATGTGAGCGTATTCTGGGAGTAGAAGACATCTCCCTTGCTCCTCACTTAAGGGGCTGCTGTACACTGGGACGATCAGAAGAGGCCTAAATAAAACATGCATGTCACCAGCTGGAAACCTCGAAAATTCCCTAATTGCATTCTCTCACTTTGTTTTCCAACTGGAGGTAGAAGATTCAGAGGGCCCTGGGCAGGAGCTAGTAAGCCACAAACTAGAAGGAACCTGAGTCCCTTAATCACCATATGGAGGAGAATGAGAACACTCACACTGAACTATTACAGTGATTGAATATTTGACTTCTGTTGTGTTAAGCCACTGATATGTGAAAGTTTATTTGTTGCAGTAGTGTTAGCCCAACATACCCATCAGTCAAGCCAATTTCCACCAGAGCATAAGTCATCTTTTCTTTAAATAGATGCAGTTAAAATAATGAAATAGGTCTAGGTACATTGGCATGGATATAGCTCCAAAATAAAATGTTGTGCTAAAAAAAGTTGTGATAATTTTTAATTGAAGTATGATTTATGTGCAGTAAAATAGACCAATCATAAGTGTTCAGTTTGATGACTTTCTACATTTTTATACCCCTGTGTAATAACCACTCAGAACAAGATAGAAAACATTTCCAGCAACCCAGAAAGTTTCTCTGTACCTTTTCTCTGTTGATAACCACTCCACATCTAGACATAAACACTATTTTGACTTCTATCATCATTTATTAGCTTTGCCAGTTCTTGAACTTCATATAAATGGAATCACAGTGTTTTCTCTCTCTTATCTGGCTTCTTTCACTCAATGTAATGTTTTTGAGATAAATCCACATTATTTTGAGGATTATAAAGTTGTTCTATTTTTAATTTCTATTTGATATTCAATAATAGAAATATGCCATAATTTGTTTATTCGTTCTGCAATTGATGGACATTTGGGTTGTTTCCATTTTGGGACTATTATAAAGTAGCTATGAAAATTCTTGAACAATTCTTTTTGTGGATACATGCACTCATATCTCTTGGGCATATGCATAGCAGTGAAACTGCTGGTCATACATCATCTCTTGATCATTCTATTAAAGTTCTCTGAGGGACTAGTACAATTATAAGCAACTAAAAGATGGGCAATTAGCAATTGCTGACTTCTGCTCATTCTTACTGTAATCACAAATAAAATATCCAAAGAAAGTCATGTGGAGTATAACTTGAATGAATAAATATTATCCAGTGTCACAAGTATGAAAATCCTCAAAACAATCAATATTCAAAACTACTCTTGCCTTATACAGCAATTACAAGCTCTTCTGGCAGCCACGAATCATTTCCTATGAACTAAAAACACATACTAAAAGCCTATGAAAAAATGAAGTTGCTAATGAATTAAAGTGCATGGAGAAAAAGATGAATGGGAGAAAGGAAGGTAAGAATACCAAAACACTTCTAAATTAAAGCTTAATTTTCATGTGTCTGAAAAATATGTTTAGCTGAGTGATTGCTAATTGGACTGTAATAACCTATGTTCATTGTGAGCACACAAAAGTATAGTACATTGTTAAATTCTTTGTCAATCACAAAAGAAATCTAGTGGTTTAAGACACATCTTCCCCAAACATGTCAATTATATATTTCTTTTTCTGAGTGATGTTTATATGCATCAAAAGTAGAAATGTAATTTTTTAAAATTATGTGAAAATATCCCTTCTGTTTAGGAAGGAAATAAAGTGCATCTTACTCATTTTCATGGAATAAACTCTAATTCTTTTAGATACAGTAACACATATAATATGATGCTTATGATTATGAGCTATTTTCAGATCCTTAAAATCCCTGAATGAGTCATATTTGGAGTGACAGTCATAACTTTGAATTTACTTGCATTTGTCAGTTTAAATGAAATTCTTAATTTGAGGGCAATATAGGTCATATTGGCACTTTCTATTTTCATTTATTATAGCTCTCTTTTACAATAAACTTGCCTCATGCCAAGTTTACAAAGCATTGCGTAAAATATTAGTCACATAGCTCCTAGACACAACTGCGGAACATATTTTGAACATCTATAAATGGCACATTTGGGACAAACAATCAAATCCAGAACTGGCAGAGAAAACAAGAAAGTCCTGAATTTCCATTTACTCAGATTTAGAGCAAAACCTTCCATTGTGATTCATGCCAGATAATGAGCTAGTTAAGGATTTGAACTCCAGGCTGGTGTCTTTTCTAATCATTTTGGGCATATTACTTAATTTCTCTATGCCTCAGTTTCCTTATCTGTAAAAATGGAGAAAATAATGATGCCTGCTTGATAGGGATGGTGTGAAGAATAACTGTGATAACAGATGGAAAATGCTATACACTGGGCTTGGCACAGAGCAGGTGGTCAATGAATATGATCTGTTATTTTGGGGAAAATTAATGTATACTATTTCAGAACTTGGAAAAATGGCAAAGGCTAAAATCTTTTTTTGAAAGATAGTTCCTTCTAAATTAATTAACTCAACAAATATTTACAAATATTTGTGACAATGTTTACAAACTGCTTTCTCTTGAGCTGGCACTATTATAGGCTCTGGAGAGAGAACAGTGAACAGAACAGTCAAAATCCCTCCCCTTGTGGGGCTTACATGTCATTGAACAAGAATTCTCTGAAAGAGGAAGGGACACTCTGGTCTTGGCAAAGACCGAGCACGTACCCAGATACATGGCTGAATGCAGACTTGCAAAAATAATATCTTCCGACGACAGCCTCCTTTGCTGATATAGGAGTTCTAGCCTTTAATGATGATCTTTTGGAGGAAATGACTCAGTTCTTAGAAAAATCTTTTCACGAATATTTTTTGTATAGCATTTCCTAATGCTACTTAACTCTTAAGTTAGAATGCCTTTCTCTAACATCTAGTTTCTACAATGCCTGGAATTTTTTTCCAATACAGGTGAGAGTAAAGTCATCCAGAAATTTCCAAATGCTGTATCTGGCGCTGATCTGATTGGATTTGAGCCATGCTCATAAATTACTTGTATTCCCTTGGCTTAGTCATTTCTTCCCTAGTCCTCCTATTCACGTGAATAAATGTAAGGGATTGAACTAAGTAATTTCTAAAATCCCTCCCAGCTCTTACATTGTAAAAGTAAATGGAATTTTATCCCCATTTAATGACCAGAGAAAAACTTTTGTTTTATGGAGAGCTACTTATGCTTTCTTAACAATATTTTTGTGTTCGTTAACTAAACTAAAGAACCTGGGAAATTTGATTTTTTAAAGCAGGATCTGATATTATTCTCCACCTTCCAGGGTAAAAATGAAATGAGATCAAGCTCTGTCCATGATGGCAGCTTCTTGTGGGAAGACAAGAAAGCAATTTCTTTGTTTTCCTGATCATTTTAATAGCATTTTCCATTAGAAATATAAGTCAAATGACAGGCAGCTTTTATTTGCTTGTTTGGATAAACTACAGATTGAATTTGCCATTATCTTTTGATCTAATTAATTAATAGCAAGAGAATCTATAAATTCAGGTCATCAAATGTTATTTTCTGATGATGCTTTCAATGACTCCTACTCATTCTTGCAATCACTCATGACATTAAAAAATGATGATGATGAACAAAATCAGAGAAGAACTGAATAAATGGAGAGATATTCCATGCTCATGAATAGGAAGACTCAATATTGTCAAGATGTCAGTTCTTCCCAACTTATCTGTAGATTCAGTGCAATCTCAATCAAAATCCCAGAAGTTATTTTGTGGATACCAACAAACTGATTCTAAAGTTTATGTGGAGAGGCAAAAGACCTAGAATAGCCAACACAACATTGAAGGAGCAGAACAAAGTTGGAGAACTGACACTACCTGACATCAAGACTTACTATAAAGCTGCAGTAATCAAGACAGTGTGATATTGGCAAAACAATAGACAAATAGATCAATTGAACAGAATAGAGAGACCAGAAACAGGTCCCCATAAATATAGTCAACTGACCCTTGACAAAGGAGAAAGGCAATAGAAGGGAGCAAAGACAGTCTTTTCAACAAATGGTGCTGGAACAACTGGACATCCACATGCAAAAAAATGAACCTAGACACAGATCTTTACACCCTTCACAAAAACTAACTTGAGATAGATCAGAGACATAAATGTAGAGTGTAAAACTATAAAACTCCTAGAGGTTAGCATACGAGGAAATCTAGATGACCTTGGGTATGGCCATAACTTTTTAGGTATGAAACCAAAGGCACAATCCATGAAAGAAAGAATTGACAAACTGGACATCATTAAAGTTAAAAACTTCTGCTCTGCCAAAGACAATGTCAAGAGAATGAGAAGACAAACCACAGACTAGGGGAAAATATTTGCAAAAGACATATATGATAAAAGACTATTATTCAAAATATACAAAGAACTCTTAAAAGTCAACAATAAGAAAACAAATGACCCAATTAAAAAATGAGCCAAAGACTTTAACAGACACCTCACCAAAGAAGATATATAAATGGGAAATAAATATATTAAAAGATGCTCCACATTTTATGTCATCAGGGAAATGAAAATTAAAACAGCAATGAGATACTACCACACACCTATTAGAATGGCCAAAATCCAGAACACTGACAACATCAAATGCCTGCAATGACGTGGAGCAAAAGGAACTCTCATTCATTGCTTTTGGGAAAGTAAGATGATACAGCCACTTTGGAAGATAGTTCGGTGGTTTCTCACAAAAGTAAACATACTCTTACCATACGATCCAGTAATCATGCTCCTCCGCATTTACCCAAAGGTGTTGAAAACTTATGTCCAAAATAAGCACAAAAATCTGCACACAATTGTTTATAGCAGCTTTATTCATAATTGCCAGAACTTGGAAACAATCAAGATGTCCTTCAGTAGGTGAAAGGATAAACAAACTCTGGTACATCCAGACAATGGAATATTATTCAGTGCTAAAATGAAATGAGCTATCAAGTCATAAAAAGACATGTAGGAACCTTAAATGCATATTACTAAGTGAAAGAAGCCAATCTGAAAAGGCTCCATACTGTATGATCCCAACTATATGACATTCTGGAAAAGGCAAAACTATGGAGACAGTAAAAAGATCAGTGGTTGCCAGGGTTTGGTGGTGGGGGAAAGGATCCATAGGCAGAGCACAGAGGATTTTTAGGTCAATAAAACTACTCTGTATGATACTATAACGATGTATACATGTCATTATACATTTGTCCAAACCCATAGAATATACAACACCAAGAGTGAACCATAATGTAAACTATGGACTTTGGGTGATTATGATGTGTCAGTGTAGGTTCATGAATGGTAACAAATGTACCACTCTGATGGGGGATGTTGATAATGGGAGAGGCTATGCATATGTAGGGGGCAGGAGATAGATGGGAAATGTCTGTATCTTTCCCTCAACTTTGCTGTGAACCTAAAACTGCTTTAAAAAAATAGTCTTAATTAACAAGTAATAATAATAATAATGATGATGAAACGTGATCCTTCATGTGAGGACATTTGAGTTTTTTTAAAGGAGATGATGGTCATTTCCTCTACTTTAATTTGTTTAACCCTTTTTATCTCTGACCATAAAAAAAAGTGTTACTGATTCAAACTGTTAGATTGACTGACATGAAACTGTTCTACCAGGAAGGGTCTCATTCCTATCATGTCTATATCTACTGCTTGGTTCTTCCTCCTGGCTTCAATGTAGTATTTGAAAGAAAGTTTTGCAGCTACTGAGCTTAGAGGAAACACCAGTAGTGAGAAATGGCGTTGAGTCACTCACATTATTGCCCTTAGACACAGTACTTAACTTCCCTGCGCCCGTTTTTTCACCTACAAAATGGAGAAATTCCTCATTGCCAAGGGGATTAACTAAAATCACACTTTAAAAATGTTAAACCAAGTGCCTGATTGTGGGTGCTCAGTAAAGTTTAGTTTTCCTTTTATTTTCACAAATAATCTTCCTTCTGAGTGAAGCCACACATTTTCATGATTGATGGTGATGATCAAATGTACATGAGTGGCAGGCAGCAACCTGAGACCAAATGTCCTGAAGAAAGGCAATGGCGGGGAGATCATGGGCTTGGCCTCTGTGCTCCGCTCCACTGCCTACTGCATACTTGTCACAGCTTGGACAATCACTTTGTCTTTCAGAAAAAAGACCATATGAAGAGAAAAGAAAGAAATGGTTCTGAGTGTTGGCTTCTCCAAGCCTCAGTTTTCTCATCTGTAGCATGGAAATAAGAGTTTCTGCCTTTCCTGCATCATGAAAATAACTTGCGAGGATCTAATGAGATAAGGAATGTGAAAACCATCTCCCAGGTGTAAAAACATAATGTATTGTTGTCTGGGGAAACACACAAATACAGAAGAAGCAGTATCAAAATGATGTGCCTTGACTTGAGCAATCACAGACCCTTTTGCAAGCCAGAGGCAAGGACTTGGGGACTTTATGAATTTAAGTGACACCCAGTTCTGGTGTCAAAACTGAAACCAGTGGACCTCTCCAAGTGAAATATGACACATGAGAAGTTTCCTCTTCTTGCCTTGGCACATAATTTAACCCAAACTCCTCAACTCCTACGCTTCCTTTTTTCTCTATTATCTATTTCTAAATGTGAGTATCAACAGGAAATAATTTGGCTGAATGCTCAACTCCAGCAGACCTTGCACAGGCCATAACCTGTGAAGACTGCCACCCATAATTCATGCTGTGATAGGTGACAAGGACACTGGTTTGCTACCATATCAATGGCTATTAGGAAAATTAGTCCTTGCTATTCCTCCAGCACAACAAGCTCAATTCTGCCTCAGGGCTTTTACACATGGTGTGCTGTGCCCTCCAGCTAAAATTCTCTTCCCAGATCTTTCCATGGCTTCATCTCTCACTTCAGCGAGGTCTCTGTTGGACAGAGAGGTCTTTCCTGACCATCCCATCTCATAGAGCAACTTCCTACCACTCTCTAGCTCACTGGTTCTCAAGTGTGGTCCTCCCACCAGCAGCATCAGCATCACCTGGGAATTTGTTAGAAATGCAAATTCTCAGTCCCCATTTGAGACCTAGTGAATCAGAAACCCTCAGGGATGGGACCTAGAAATCTGGATTTTAACAAGTCATCCAGGTCATTCTGATGCAAGCTAAAGTTTAAGAACACTGCTCTAGCCCTCTGCTTTGTTTTGCTTCCCAGTACCTATTACCATCCAACATTATATTAGCTATTTCTTTCCAGATTTACTGTCCATCTCCTCTGCTAGAATCTAGCTCTCATAGAGAGACTTGGTCACAAACGTATCCCCAGCACTCAGAATAGTACCTGACACAGAGCAGCCTCTTGAAAAAGATTTTGAGATGAATGAATAATTTGCCATTTGAGGATTGGCACAACTCATCCAAAACAGAATACAATACGGAGCACAAAGTGTCAATGTATCATCTAAATTTCCTTTCCAAGTGACATGAACAGGTTGACAATGACCTAGAAGGGACTCGGGGCAGGAATTATGTCTCTCATTTTACCTAGTTTTACCAAGTTAGATTCGCTAAAGGTCCTACAGTTTGTAAATACTACATCTTGGACCAGAACCAGGATCTCAGTTCTCATCCAGTACCCTTACCATTATGTCCAGAGTAGGGTTTCAGCAATGATGATAATGCCAAGACTGTGAGGCCAAGAGGTCACAAAAGTTTGGGGAGTTACGGAGGCGTTAACATTTTTTTCAGCAGGTTTGTTTACTTTCACTGCATAAATGGTAATCTTTAATGTGCTAGTTTGTTTTGCAAATCTCTAAGTAGAAAATGCTTTATAATGCAGTGATTCCCAAGCTTTCTAGCATTAAGTCCCTTTTTACACTTTGGACAATCTTAGGGGACCAGTGAGCTTGACAAACACCACCAAACTGACAGTTTATGGCCACCAGACATGCTCCTTGAGCAATCTCATAGAAATACTGCTATCTGTGACTTGATTGTATCAGTTAGCTTTTGCTGCCTAACAAACCACCCCCAAAATTAATGGCTTAAAGCAGAAATTACTTATTATTTTTCATGATTCTGTGGGTTATCTGGGCAGTTCCTTAATTTGGGGTTGGCTAATCTATGATCATCTCACTCACACGTCTGGTGGTTGGCAGCCTGGTTGGCCTCAGCGGCCCTCAGCTGTGATGGATAGCTTTGCTCCTTGTGCTCTTTCATCTTCCAGCAGGCTAGCCTGGGCTTCTTTACATGGTGGTCTCAGGGCCCAAAGACTAGTAGGAGAGCAAGCCCCAGAGCACAGGCACTTTTCAAGTCTCTGCTTACGTCACATTTGCTAAAGTCCTATTGGCCACAGCAAGTTGCCTGTTCAATCCAGATTGGAGGAAAGGAAAAATAGGCTCCACCTCTTGAGGGGAGGATCAGTAATGTCCCATTGCTAGGATGTGATTTCAGCAAACGGCTGACGTTTAGAAGCACAAGCCAAACACCTGGCTTGAGAAGTTTTAGATGAGAACACTCATAGGTCCTTTTCATTCTCCTCTTGTAACTGAGCAACATCTTCAAAGGGGCCTTACCTCTCCCTGGTTCTTTGCTTGGCTTAAAGGTCTCATCACCATATCAGGAATTTTTCTGTATCAAGACTAGTCAAAGCTTTTCCACAGAGCTTCAGAGATTAATACCAAAGCCAAGAGCAAAGGTCACTGTGTATGTGGAGTTGTGAACTGGTCTTGGCATAAGTATGTCACATACTGACAGGTTGGAGCTCGCCCTTGTTTTACGCCACATACACGGGGAAAAACAGACAGCGGCTAAATAATACAATGTATTTGCATACAGTACAATGGTGGCAGGGTGTATTCAACTTATCACAGGAAATGGAAGGAAGCAGACTTTGATATCTCAGTACTCTTGGCAGTCAATACACCTGGAGTGGGCTCTTATCTCACCCATAAACATTCGCTGAGGGCAAAGTAGGGATCAGGCGCTAGGCTCTTGAAAGATCATGATGGACAAAGTAAAATGATCCCGGGCTACCCGGTGGCTCAGCGGTTAAGTGCACGTGTCCTGCTACTGGCGGCCCAGGTTCAGATCCTGGGCGCACACCAACGCACCAGTTGTCCAGCCATGCTGAGGCCGCGTCCCGCATACAGCAACTAGAAGGATGTGCAACTATGACATACAACTATCTACTGGGGCTTTGGAGAGAAAAAGGAGAATAAAAAAGGAGGAGGATTGGCAATAGATGTTAGCTTAGGGCTGATCTTCCTCAGCAAAAAGAGGAGGATTGGCATGGATATTAGCTCAGGGCTGATCTTCCTCAAAAAGAAAAAAAAATTAAAAAAAAAATATTAAAGAAAAAAAAAGTAAAATGATCCCTCCCTTTATGGAACTTTGAGTCAAGTAAGGTAGAAAGGCATTTAAAAACATAACCAGACAGATAAATAGGTAGATAGATGGATGGGTGGATAGAGATACAACCAACTCATAAAAGGCTTATGTGTTCTTTGATGAGTTTTTATTCCATTTTCATATATCTTTTAGAATTGTATTGCACTGCCATTCTCTTGGTCTGTTTGCAGTCTACAAATTATTTATTTTCCTCTTCTAAAGAAGTAAGTAAATCTTCTGTAAATATATTTCCCTTCAGTGATTCTTTGAGGTATTAAAATATTTTTTAACTAGTCGATTCCCTCCATCCCCATGATTTTGTACCTATTGCCATTTTGTGTGATGTTTTTCTCAAGAGAGACCATCTTCACAAAAGAAATGGTATTTGAAAGAAAAGCGTTCCTTCAGAATTCTATAACTGCTGTTCACCATGCCGGTTTGGCGAATTGGAGGAGGAGTGCTTACTCTCATTCAAGTTCTGATATAAGTAAGGGAAGAGCTGCAGAATGTTCATATTATCACGGGTATGCACGTGCTTTCGTGTGTGTGTATGCGTTTGCCTTTGCATGTGTGTGAAAGTTCCATGAGGGTTTGTTTGTTTATCTGTTTTGTTCCCTGAACCATCCCAAGCACCTAGAATAGTCCCAAACACGTAAAAAACGCTTAATAAATGTTTGATGAATACATGGTCTCAAAATCCTGCTCTGATTTTTTTCAAAAAGAAATAATATATTATTTATTTAATAAGCTATTATTTAATAGCTATTATTTAATAAGCTGTTATTTAATATTTATTAAATAAGAATTATTTAATAAGCTATTATTTAATAAGAATCTACTATGTGCCAGACATCTTCTAAGCTCCCACTTATTATACACAGCAACACTCTCAGAGAGATAGTAGTGTTATTCCCGTTTTACGGATGAGGAAACAGACTTGTAAGAAATTAAGCAAACTACCCAAGATAATTTCCTTAACCTCTAAGCTATAAGAAAGAGTTTTATAATACATGGCAGTGATAGTGGCAAGAAATGTTAAGCAAAGACTATTATAGGCATAGTAGAAAAAAATATATATAATATATATAACAGAAAGAGAAACCAGGAGCAAGTCAAGGAGTAAAGCAATGCATAAGAAAGAATTAAATGGCAAGAGAATACACCAGAATGAGTCCTGAAAAAAAGAGAACTAATGCTCAAACCATTGTGAAATATATAAAACCCTTTATCCTGAAGCCGCGTCAAGGTTTCCCAGTTTTTTCTTTTGTCATATTGCTGGATTTGAAAAAAAAATAGTTTAGAAGAACATCTGCTTTAAATTTTCACATTGTTTTAAAGGCTAGGCTCTATAAGCAGAATAAAAAGCAGAAGAAGCATAGTACATGCTTTCACGAGTTAAAGACAACATTTAACCATCAACTTATGTATTATTAGAAAAGGGAAGGACAAATTTCATGGTGTGTGGTGATGCCTTATCCTGATTTTACAGCATATTAAAATCAGGAGGAACAAATAAGATGATTTGTAGGAACTCATGAACCAGTGGTCATGATTCACTGTGATGGAGTGGTTCATGCACTTGTATTTCTCAATGAGACGGGGAACACAAGGGAACAAATGTTTCCTTTCTTCTTAGGCCCAAGGTGGAGTTCCTCTTTTAGGGTTGCTACCTTCTTACCTTTGAAAAAGATCATGATCCATTATGTAAATTCAGACTGCCTCAATTGTTTTCATTTGCACTTATATTTAAAATAAGATTCTAGGCCGGGGTTTCTCAATCTCAGCACTATTGGCGTTCTGAGCTGGATAAATCTTCGTAGTGTTTGCATTGTAGGAAGTTGAGCAGCATTCCTGGCCTCTACTCACTAAATGCCAGTAGCACATATATCCACTTCATCCTGCCCTCCCCCTCCCCAGGTTGTGACCATCAAAAATGTCTCTAGACTTTGCCAGATGTCCCCTAGGGGGCAAACTCATCCCCAGTTGAGAACCACTGTTCTACATTCCATTGTGAGAAAATTTGAACTTTGCTGCTGAAATGATTTTCTAGATTAAGAAACTAATTACTGACATGTTTCAGCACCTTATAGACAATAGACAAAAATGTGGCGCTTTTTAATAACATATATTATTTAATCCATTTCTACCCTAAAATAATTTAATTGAATTAAAAATTTAATGTTTTTCTCAAAATACAGGACAAGAAAAAACATTCTGCAAACATGACCTTTCAAATAATACACTTCTCACAGACCGCCCAATAGACAGAAATGAAGGTACCAAGAAATAAGATGACTTTGACAAATGTTGCTGCAAAGAAAAAAAAGCACATTCACTAATTATAAATCACCTACAATTCTTCTGTTTGACAGTAAGTCCCCAAAAATGTAGCAAAGGTAATTAATAACCTAGAAAATACACAGCACCCTGAGAATGTATCTAAATATCTTGTAATATCTCATTGTTCCCTTTTACAAATGTCCTTAAATACAGAGCCAGTGTATTTAAATTTGTAATTCTATACTTTCTCCTGCCTTACCCACAAGATACTCTATTACTCAGTGGAAGCATTGCAGCATAAAACAATTCATCTTTTCAGAATATATCAGCAGTTAAATAACCTAATCACGTTGAAAGGACTCTAAAAAGCCGGTTCACTTTCCCAGGTTGTGGATGAGACAAAGTAATGCATACTTACTGCTACTGACAGTATCATGAACTCATGAGAGCAATAAGGACTTGGTTTACTCAATGGAGGTTAGCTGCCTAATGAGGATAAATCAGCAGGGAGTTGTTAATGTGCCTACATGACTCATGACCAGTTAGCAAAATGTTTACCTCAGAAATAAAAGCCTTAGTCAGTGGAATATTTACAGGTCATTAGGAATGATAAATGAAAAACCTGCCTGACCCCAACCTAGCCTTGACTGAGACACTCATTGACTATGGGAGATAAGTGCCAATCAGGCAGTCTATCAAATAAAACTGACGTATTATTAAGAGGGTCCTCACTAACATGGTACCACCCAAGGAAACGAGATATGGAACAAAGTAGCGAAGCGAAATGAGAATTATTTATATAAGTTTCCTCTGAACTCCTTTCTATTCAAAACATTTTCCCATCTGTCATAGGAGTTATTCCCTTGGCAATAGCAAATGAGAGATTAGGGATGGAGGGTATGTATACACATACATATAAAGGACAGTAGGCTTAACATTGAGCTTGCAGTCATATTTAATTGAACAACAAATGTATTCAGGCAGAATATATAGCACGATGCTATTTCACCTTCTATTCATTTATAGCAACTTTTTGCACCATTTAATAAAATGAACACAATTTGCTCTGAAATGTGAATGATAACTGAATAGATGCTTGAGTCTTATTATGGTAACATATGATAGCTCTGGAGACCAAAGCTTGGATAATTCATTCCTCTGCAACATAAATGTAAGAGGAAACACCCTCTGAGACCCTAAAGCCAAATCCCACAAATGGTCACTTATGTTCTCCCGTGGTCTGCTCACTCCTGTTATGTTTATATTTCTTATCAGGTTTGGTTATCTGGTTTCACATACCTTTGTAGAGCTGAAAGAGCAATCTAAGAACAGGTTGAAGGAAGAAGACATATGTGAAGGGGTAAAAGTTGAGTGGGCAGCAAGGAGTGTGTTGTTGGCAATTAGAATGAATTTGCTGTCATCCTGGCAACAAAGAACAAAACTCTAAGGCAGTCGCCTGCCTATGTTGGATACACGCCACAGTACCATGCCAGGTGATCCTAACTATCAGAGAATCACGGAGTTGTGGATTGGGTGGGGCCTCAGTCTACCCTGACCCTTCTTCCAGGCTTCTAAACTTTTTCTCTATTTTTCCTGTCAAGTGATCTTCTTGCCTATGTTTTAACACCCATGGGGAATGGTAATGTGTTAGATTGTGGATCAGCTTGCCATTGATGTTTTCACCCAAATTGAGAAAGAGAAGGCTGAGGCTAGAATCTGCTGGCATACTACAAAATACATCTACTCAGGGTGATACCCCTCCATTAGTCAACTCAACACACATTGATATTGCCTGGTATTCCTGGCTAGTCCAATATGTATGCCTACATCATTTCTCCAATTTACCAATCTAGCAATCATAACAACAAAGGAAACAAGGTTAGCCTGAGATACTTATTCTCAGGGAACTCACGCTGACTCGTAAGTTTCACCACGGTCTCTCTCTTAGCGATCTATGACTATCCTTTAGGAATACATTCTAGAAATGCTCAGGATGATTTTAAGTTCATAAATCAAAGGCCATCCTTTCTCATCTTTTCTGGAATCAAGATGATCTACTTGATGACTTTAGTCAAGAAGAAAAGTTAAATTGTATTTAAGAGCCCCTGCACACAGAGACAAGAATAAAAATGATACATTTTAGGAAAACTTTCATCAAAAATGGATTGAAATAAGAAAGTGTCCCTTCTGAGGTCAGCCTCACTTATGTGGAAAATACACTTACCAGGGATTCCTCATCCCCTAATCATGCCAGATATAAGAAGTAACTTTGTAGATTAGTGGTTTTCAAAGTGTGGGCCTTAGACCTCTTAGAAATGTAGAATATTGGCCCCCATCCAAGACCTCCTTACTAATTCAGAGTTTCTGGTGGGGTGGGATCCAGCAATCTGTTGTAACAAGCCCTCCAGTTGATTTTGGTGCACACTGAAGTTTGAGAACCACTGCTGTAGATACTAAAATAGAATTGGGATTAAAACACTCACCCTTCCAGTGCTCCTAACTTAATGATAATGGTGGTAACAATGATGATGATAATTTTAATGGATAATCTTTTATGAACACTTAATGTGCCCTTAAGCCTTGTGCTACGTACTTAAGATGCTATCTCATTTAATTCTCTCTCACGAGAACCCAACGAAGTACTGTTATTCCCATTTTATAAAAGAGGGAATGAAGTTAAGGAAAATTAAGCAATTTGCCCAAGTTCAGCCATTAAGTTGCAGAGCTGGCAGCATATGTCTAGTTGATAACACACACACACACACACACACACACACACCAAACAAAAGCCCTCGCTCTTCACTATCACACCATGCTGCCTTCCAGAATCAAGAAAAAAGAAATCTCTCAACTTAAGTTCCCTCAACCCTCCCTCTCTCTTTACCTTCATTTCTTAAAACTGCCTCTGTCCTGAGGACCACATCAGGAAATAGCCCCCTTGGCCCACCTTCTCAGCAGCCAACCATCTTCTGACTCCTCAGTATGTCCTGGCCTTCCCTTCCAAGATCCACTGGAGCTCTAGAGACATAATCCCCAAGAAAATTTGAGACTGGTGTTCTTCTTAAGTGAAACTGAATCCTTTATCCCTTCTTTCTGTACAAAAATGGGCCACTCTCATAATTATACACTACATTGTTGAAGCTGGACGAGACTTTGCTGGACACCACCTAGATCTTTGCTACTCAAAGTGTGGGACTTAGGCCAGCACCTTCAGCCTCACTCTGGACGTTTGTTAGAAGTCGAGGATCTCAACCCCTGCCCCCCTCCTCCGCTGAATCAAAATTTGGTTTTGAATAAGATCTTAAGGTGATTCTGTGCACGTTGAAATTTGAGAAGCACTAGTTTATCTACACCTACTCCCTCATTTTACCTGAGGAAACTGAGACCCAAGGAATTTGAATGACCTATTCAAGGTCACAGATCTAGTTAAATTGGAGCAGATGCCCAGGAGACTATGCCTTTCTGTACATCCCTGCAGCCTTTAACTACGGGCCATAACAATAATGCTGCTGCAATTGTTGAGAACATCCTATGTTCTGGACTCGTGCTAATCACTTGACATGAATTATCTCATTTACTCCTTTACCACATCCTATGACTTCGGTACTATTATTCTCTCCATTTTTTTCTGATAGGGAACCCGAGGCCTAGAGAGGTTTAAGTACTTGCCCGAAATCATGTAACTGCCAAGTAGTGAATCACAGATTAGAACGCATGTAGCCTGACTTTGAAATCAGGCTTGTAGCTACTGGCCTGCACATATACTTTTATCTTTTCTTTTGACTCTATAAGCTCCAATCTATCTATCTATCTATCTATCTATCTACCTACCTACCTACCTACCTATCATCTATCTAGTTGTTTGGAGATCAAAAGGTATATAAGATGGAGTCATTCTGCTTGATGTCTCTTTTCTTTTCATTAAGCTCAGTGATAGCAGTTCTTTTCTACAGCTGCTTAGAAAAGAAAGCAAAAGGTCCCTTACCATTTACACTACCTTCTCATCTCTTACAGCTCAGTTGTCCTACCCTTCAGGTCCTCCTTCCTAATCACCTCTCCCATCACCTCAGGAACTCTGGCTAAGCAATCACTGTGACTTAGAGGTTGTGAAGGCCCTGACTACTGAGATGGAGGGGTAAAAAAGCTGTTGACCTCCCTCCCGTGAAGCACTCAAATGTTAAAGAAAAAAAGTGTTTAAGAACAGTTATTACAGAGCCATACCTTAGATAAATGAATTGCTTTTGTGTGCTTTCTTGAAAACCCAGCATGTAAGAGGTTGTTTCCAGCAGAAACTTCTGCATTCCCATCAACTTAACATCTGCAATGCAACCCAAGAGTAAATTGGAAACAGTGTTTATTATATTTCAATATAATTATAAAAGTTTCACTTCTCTATAGCACCTTTATAAAAGTGTTTGAATGTTTCAGAATAAAATTTTTCTTGCGATAAGCCAGTACGTTCTCCTCATCTTACGGACACACATATTTGATAAGCAAAAATAATATGAGAAAAGCCCAGATTTATAAAAACAACTAAATTAGAATATGACTTTTTGAAATTTAAATCTGACTTAACCATTAAGTATTACTAAAATAGTATTCCGTTTACAGAAAAGCAAATTTTTACACAATTTTTTAGAATCTAGCTATTATATATAGTGAGATGAACTGCGTATACTTTTGCCAGGATCACTGTGGATCTAGACAGTAAACAAACACTTTAAAAATTGTTGCTATGTGAATCATAAGTAATATGATTACACAGATCTGTAATATCCCCAAAGGAAAATACTCCAGAATTTTATTATATCTAAAAACAAACTCAGTCTGTTTATTGGTATTCTCCACAAAGAATATTACCTGTGCTTTCATGCACACACACGCACACACACACACACACACACACATGTGATTCCAAATATCTTCTGTTAGGTTCCAAGATCCTTAAGGTAAGAGGCTTGCCTTATTCACGCTTTAGTTTCTTTTATTATGACAACATGGTGTGGTTTTTTTTGCCTTAATAAATGTTTGCTGAGCTGAATATCATACCTTACCTACATATATCTGAAATTTCTGTTGTGAATTTTATTTAATGGGGAATGGAAAGATTTGTGTTTTTTGTGGGACTATAATTTTCAATCTCCTGATTTTTGTGATTTTAAAGAGCTGGCCATAATGCTATATAGTTCTCTGATTTTATTTCTTTGGCACAAAAAAAGCAAAATGAATGAATTGTGATTGAGCCACGGAGCCCAGTTGCTTGCATATGTAATAGGGGTTCTAAATTACCGCATAAACACAGCTGCAGTTTTTCAGTCTGAAGGCTTTGAGAAGCATGCCCACTGGTGGGGGGGTGGGATTTGGAGCTCTAAATTTAAGAGCATTATTATGATCTGTGCTAGACAATCATCCTGCCTTATTTAAATCTCTGCCAACTGTAAAACTAGAGTATGTTTTGCTTAAATATTCAGGTTTCTTATCTATGCCCAAATCTGAACAAGCAAGTTTAGCTCAATCTTAAAAGTCGACAAATTATACTTTATGGTATGTCATTGGCTGCTGCATTTATGAAGTTACCAGAAGGTTAACAGTTTTAAAATAAAACTTGTAAAAGTTACTTCAAAGGACATACAAATTAATATAAATCATGCTTTATCGCAGGGCGAATAGCCCCACACAAGAAAATAGATGAAAATATTTATGTCTTTATCTATTTTCATATACAGACACATAACACACACACATTCATACTAAAAACTTTGTGTCTGAATTTTGGGTTGAAAAGCAATGAGGAAAGGTAAATTTTAAAATATATTTTCTTGCTAATTTTCAAGTCACCCTTATTTGAGGAGAAAAGATACTTCTAAAGAACAGACAGGGCTGGCCCTGTGGCTTAGCGGTTAAGTGCGCGCGCTCCGCTGCTGGCAGCCCGGATTTGGATCCCAGGCGCACATCGACACGCCGCTTCTCCGGCCATGCTGAGGCTGCGTCCCACATACAGCAACTAGAAGGATGTGCAGCTATGACATACAACTATCTACTGGGGCTTTGGGGGAAAAATAAATAAATAAATACTTATTAAAAAAAAAATAAAGAACAGGCAGCCTTGTTTGTTAAAGTTGTTATTTAAATTAATTTAACAAGAAATATGTTTCACGATTTAAACAGTGCTTTCATAAAATTTATATTTTCAATGTCTTCTTTTTAATATTCCTTAATAGGTCTTTAACAGAATTAACTACTAACTTATGGAAAACAGGTGGACTCCTATTCCACGCCAACAGTTTTTTGAACTATTCAATTGCAGTGAATCAAATCAGGAAAGGTTTGTATATTAAATGAACTGAGAAATATCATTGTGCTCTAATACAATTCAATTAATTCAATAGAAAATTGGAATTAGAGTCAAAGTTATCATTTGGCCATGGTTTTCTATGGCTAGCTAGATTTATGAAGAGTCTAAAGACAAAAGTCAGGACTGGGTAACCTGCATTTTAGATTTACTTTGTAGTGTAACCTTCGCAAATTATAAATTCAACTTCTTTTCCTGTGGGTAACCAATACCTTTATGTGCTATCTTCTTCTACCATCACTTCAGGAAATTCAGCCTAAACACTGCAGTTACCCAGAACAACATTGAACAGTAAACAGTATTACAATAAACAGACAAACAAAACCAGAATAGGTGACCTGTCCCTTCTCCCCAATTGTCTAAAATCAGATAGATTTGGGTGGCGATCATAACATTGAATAATTCCTGATTGTCCTACTTGCCACTAAACATGTCTGTAATTAAGAATTATTTTTAACTGAAGAAGTGTTTGTTTTTTATGTTTCCTTAAAAGAAGCAATAATTTCTAACATTTTTTAGACCACACAGTTAATTCAAATAACCATAAAAAGTTTACATTTTTCCACTGTTCTGACATTTTATTTTCCACAAAACAAATGCATCAAATACATAAAGAGCCAGCAAAATGTCATGTTTGACTGATTCCAGTTATTCCAACTTTAGCAAGGAGAATCATTGTAGGAAAGAGTCATATGTGTCTTCAGCAAAATGTATTGATTTGTAACAAATCAAATGTAATCAATACTTCTGTCAAATGAACAGTTATAAAAGCTCTCATTGTAAGGCGATTGTACATGGAACATAGTACTTTAGAGCTGGAAGAAATGATAGAGGTCACTTGGTAGGAACTCTCTTGTTTGACAGAAGAGGAAAACTGAGGTTCAAAAGATGGACACCATTTACCTCCAATTGTTGGAAGCCCTTAAAAGTGCAACACTTGTGTCTAATTCCGTGTTTGTGGAAAATGTGGGTTGTCCCTCAATATCTTTTTGCCCTTACTCCAAGTTAGAATGTCTAGCTGCACATACAGCTGTCCAGAATGAAGACTGTGCTTCCTCGCGACCCTTACAGCTTCTCTGGGTCAGGTGAATAAATCTGGGTAATGGATATAAATACAAATGTTGTGTGGCTGCTTTTGAGACGTTTTCTTATATTTTGTCTCTTATTTTTCATTCTTCTTCTCTTCCTGTTGGCTGGAAGTATAATGCCAGTATAGTATAATGGCCAGAGCTGGAGCAGCCATCTTGGGGCACCTTGGGAGTGGAGGCCCAGCCTAGAGGAACAATTAGGTCAAAGAATCTTTAATCCTGAGGCTTTCATGGAGGAGACTCCTGAGCCCCAGGTTTCTAGGTTTTTCAATGAGAGAAGATAAAAAAGAACAAAACTTCCTTCTTTTTTAAGCAATGTTTAGTTTTTTATTTTTCCATTACTCCTGGCCAAGCCCAATTCTGCTTCCTGCTCTGCTGTGATATCAGAGCCTGCGACTGCGGCCGGCAGGTAGGAGGTATTCAGTAGATGTTTGCAGAAAGGTGGGAGGCATCCCTGACATCAGCTTCTCCTTCCGCCATATCCAACCCAGCACTGGCTGCTTTCAGTTTCACCTTCTGACATCTCTCAGATCTGTTCACTTGTCTTCATCTCCCGTCACCACGTGAGCTGAAGGTCTTGCCTTGTCTTGCTTAGACTACTATAAATTCTTCTGAATGATCTCACCCACATCGCATCCCTTTCCACTTAAAACTTGGCTTTTTGTTTCTTTTAGAAGAAAGACCGAAATCCTTGACATGGCCTATTGGCCTCATTTCTCCAGCCTAATTTGACACATTTTCAGCATCACTCTCTGAGCTCCCCATTTGCATCCCACTTCTACTGACAACATCTAGGACTCCTTCAGGCTCACCTCAGCACTTCCCCAGGAAAGACTTCCTGGACTCTGTAGAAAACTCCCAGGATCCTCTACGGCACCACATACTTCTGTATCCTCATAGTTAGCACAGTCTGTCTCTCCCACTAAATTGTAAGCCACATGAAGGCAGTGACTTGAATGTTTTGCTTCCTGTTATGTCTCCAGTGCCTAGCATGGTGCCTGATACATAACAGATGCTTTAAATATTTGCTGAATGAATAAATGGCATTGCAAAATCCATTGTTTGGATTTCGAAAATCAGTGGGCTGGCAGTGATTGAGGTTTAAAAGAGAATGAGACAGAGAGAGAGATTGAGAGAGAGAGAGATTGAGAGAGAGAAAGGGAGAGAGAGAGAGAATACTTTAAATGCCACAATATAGTTTTTATGTTTACTTTATAGAATGGCCATTTAGCTGTTAGATTAATCAAATTCTAAAATAATCTTACTTATACAATTGGATGGACTAAGGGTTTAAAGCCCATTGTTTCCTCGTCTCTGTTCTGAGCCTGAAATTCAATAATTAGATCAAATTAGATCTAATTAGATCATTCCTCAAAATGATTCAAAGACCCCTGGAGGTACCCAAGACCATTTCTGGGAGTCCATGAGCTCCCCCCTTTTCTGATCTTGGCGAGGCTGTATTTTCTTCAACCCTAACGACATAATGTAGCAGATTGGATGCAGAGGCAGGTATGAGGCTCCAACTGTCTTCTATTAAACTAGACGTTAAAGAAACGTACAAAAATGTAAAATAATGACATTCTTTTCACTAAATACTTTCTTGTTTGGGAAAATACAGCTATTTTTAATAAAAACATGTTATTTACATTAACATGGAATGGTTTACCATTGCTATTTTTTAAAAAAAATCTTGGGCATTTCTCAGTTTCAATTCTAATACTATGAATATTGAAAGACATAATCCACAGAACCCAAGATCTTTGGGGTCCTCAATACTTTTTGAGAGTGTTAAGAGATCCTGAGACCAAAACATTTATGCACTGTTGCATTAAAGGATCATTTCTTTGGTTTAAGACTTGATCTTCTCTCAAAGTGCAAGAAAGAAGGAATGCGGTAGTAGAAAGAAACTAGATGTGGGAGTTAGTAGATGTGGGCTGCCTCTAACTGTGTATATGAGCTTGGGCAAGTCAGCTAACTTCTGAGAGTCTGTTTTCTCGTCTTTAGTCGCAGGATAAAAACACCTCAGTGAGTTATTTTGATATTAAACAAAAACATGTGAAAGCACTCAGTATAGTGTGGCAGATGATAGGTATATGTATGGCACACAAAAATATTAAATTTTATTGTTAACTATATGTGGGTGTGAGTTTTAAAATTTGTTTTAAAGCAGCTTTTAAGGATGGGGAGGGGAGATGCAGTGGTGTGCAGTAAAAGTTTAATAACTAACTCTGGGGGAACAAAAGCCCTGCTTTTTAGCATTTGCTGCTTTCCATGACAATTGGGAAGAGACAGGTTCAAATCAGCTCTTGTGAGCGGGTATGAGCCAGCCTCATCATAAAATGTTCTGGGGCCTTCAGCAGGAAGAGGGAGGAGACACATACAGCAGAAAGGGAGTCTGGGAGCCAGAGGGCAAAATTTATGCTAATCCAATATTTTGCCTTGAGCCAATCCTTTAACATAGAGTTCCCAATTCTCTTTTTGGTTGGATTGAATTCTTGGGGTCACCAAGAGGGTACCATGAAGACTTGCATATCCAAATTATCTGCCACAGATTCTCATATTTCCACCAGCAGAGTAACTACTTGGAGAGACATATTGCCCACGAAGAGCCTGGTTAAAATGAGGGATCTAGTCTCATTTAGGTGTCACCTGGGAACAGGTGTAACGCCCTGAAATGATGCTGCGGGTCAGTGGATCTCAAAGGTGGTCCCCAGACCAGCAGCACCTGGAAACACGTTAGAAATGCCAATTATCAGACCCCACCCAGCCTCTGAAATTGTCAGCTCTGAGAGTGGGGCCCAGCAATGTGGTCTAGCATGTCCTTCAGGTGACGCTATGCGTGCTTTACAGTTTGAGATCCCCTGGTGTACGGGAAGTTTTGGGGCCATAGGAGGTGGGAAGACTGCAGTGTTTTGGAGCATGGAGTTTCCTGCACATCCTGCATGTCCCAGGTAAGGCTGGGGCAACGACAACCCGCCACTGCGTGTAGTGGATGCTGTTGGTTCCCCAGCCGGAGCCCCTTCACTGGGCTGCTGCATCCATTCCCCAGCCGCTGTGGTCTTGGCTGCTAATGGCTCATAGATGTCCCCTTCTCTGGACAAGTGCCAAGGACTGGCTGACAGTGGGTACAGAAGCCTCCCCCTTTGCTTCAAAGTGAGACTAACTCTGTGATGCAATTCATATTCTATTCACAGTGGAGTAGACTAAAGCCAGTCTCCAGTCGAGACCACATTCTGGCTCAGTCTTCCCACCTGCTCCATCCTGCTTCCCTCCTCTTCTCTTGAAAGCACTTTGTACAAAAATTGCCTCAACAACAGTCTTGGCCGTAGACTCTGCTTCTAGGGAAGCTGACCTGAGACACTGGATTTCGAAGTCAGACAATTCTGGCTTTGTATCTGGATTCCCCTAATTAATTATGTGACTTTAGGTGAGCTGGGTGAACGCCTCAGTTTCCTTATGTGTTAAATGGAGGTAATGATGCCGGCTTGGAGGGTTTGCAGTGGGGATTAAAGGGGCACTGTGTACAAGCCCTCAGCACAGCACCTGGAGGGTGATGTGAACTGCCCAGAGTCACTTCCATCTTCTCCTAACTTGCCCTTTGGCCTTGGGCATGTTAATGTTTTCATGTTGTCTGTTTCCTTTGTGAGAACTCTGTGTATGTCTAACACCAGGCTACCTCATCAATGACTGGAAGTCAGAAATACTTTTTCAAGTGGTGAGGCACTTGGCAAAATGTAGAATGCAGGCATAAAGCATAATGAGCACTAATTATGCAATCAAGGATGGAAATGCCCTGGGAGAGAAGTGTCTGGGAGTTCAGAGGCCAGGAGAGATGGGTGGTCCAGCCAGGGGCTTTCCTGGGATTTTCACACCCACAGCAGTGCTCCTGAATGTGAAGACCTTGGAAACTGCAAGCTGGTCTCCTCAAGTCTGGGGAGCCTGTAAACTGCGAGACAGAAAAAGGTGGGAAAGAGGTGGAGCACCTTCCTGCCTGTGGCTTGTCTTCATCCAAGTTCATTTTAAGTGGCGCCCAGCCACCTAAAATGGCTTGTTTTTCCAGCACTTAACCACTGTCAGGCATCAGCCTGTCTAGGTATCTGTCAATGTGCATCCTGTCTGCCTCTCAGCTAGAACTCCTTGAGTAGAGGGGCTCATTGTATTCTGTTCTCGGCACACAGTAGGTCCTCAATAAACCCCTGGTCTTGGAGCCACGGGAATTCTCATCCATTGCTGGTGAGAGGTAAACGGGTACAGCACTTTGGATATCTCTTTGGCTGTGTTTAATAAAGCCAAACACATGCCTTCCTACCACCCAGCAATTTCATTCCGAGGTATTTATCCGCAGAAATGCAAACGTGTCCCCCGAAAGAGATGTACTAGAATGTTCACACTAGCACTTTCTGTAATAACCGTAGAAACTGCAAGCTATCCAAATTTCCATGAAAACATTATAGATAAACAAATTGTGGTATATCTATACAAGGAAAGACTATACAGAAATGAGAAGCTTCTACCAGAGGCAAAAACACGGACGAATCGCACTAACGTGATGACATGATGTTGAGTGGAAAGAAACTAGACACAAAAGAGCACATTCGATGATTACATTTATGTTAAGTCTAAAAACAGGCAAAACTAATCTTGGTCTTAGAAAGTAGGATAGTGGTTGCCCTGGGTGGGTGGATGGGTGTAGTGGCTGGAAGGTGCTGGAGGGGAGGGCATCGAGGGTGCCGGTCACGTTCTGTTTCTTGGTCTGGCTGCGGGTTACACAGGTGCATGCACTTCGCGAACAGTCATCCAGCTGCGCACTGTGCACTTTTTCTATGTGCTATATACTGCAATAAAATTTATATGAAAACAATTGCACGGGGTTTTGCCCAGGAGAGTGTGGGAGCTCCCAATAACATTTACCTTTTTTAAAAAAAAGTACGTGGGGCTCGGAGCCCTCCGGTTAGGCGCTCACGTACCGGGAGGTCGGTGGCGCCTGCCCTGGTGCCCCGCGCGGTGCCAGGAGGACGACCGCCCGACGCCCAGCGAGGAGGGTCGAGTCCGAGCCCCGGGAGGGGCCGCCAGCGCTCGGCCGGGCCGCAGGGCAGGGGCAGGGCTCCGGGAGGTTCTGGGCAGGAAACACCCCGGGGGCAAAGCCCGGACGCACCGCGGGATTCTCGGTCCTCAGCGCTAACGACACCCTTTGGAGTGCGCGGGCGCCCTCGCTCCGTCCCCGACGTTCACGGCGCTGCCCCTCCGCGCTGGTCGCGGCCGCCGGGTCCGCCCCGGCCGAGGCAAGGACGCGGGGTTGGCGGAGGGGCCGGTGTCGCGCGGGAGTTCAAAGCGCCGCACTGGCACCCGGCTCCGCCGCCGCCGCCGCCGCCGAGGCTGGGGCTCCCGCCGCGGGAGGCGGGGGAGGGCCTGTCCCGGGGTGACCCGCGGCGGGGGAAGGACGGGCCGCCGGGGACCGGCCCTGGGGACGGCGTGGGGGGGGGGGGCCGGGGCGGACAGGCGGACAGAGTGGGGCCCCGCGAGCCTGGCGCCCGGTGGGGGAGGAGGGAAAGAGATTCCCCCACGAGCTGGAGTGGGGACCAGGGAAAGAGAGTGGGGGTCCGCTGAGAGCCCGAGCCTAGGAGACGGGTAGAGTGGGGACCTCTAGAGCCCACAGCCGGGACAGTTGGAGGAGGAGCGAGAGAGCTCCCCCTCCCCCATCCCAGAACCAGGGGAGGGGAGGGGACGAAGGTCCCCGCGAGCTCAGCACCCGGGGGTGGGAGAGAGAGAGGTGGCCTTGTGCGCTCTGGAACCCAGAGCCTGGTCAGCGGTGGTGGGGAGGGGAGGAGAAAAGGGGCGAGAGAGTCGGGACGTGGGGGATGGGTATTAGAAAGGAGCCAGGGACAGTCACGCGGAAACTTTCTGAGTCGCCAGGCTTTGCTTTAATGTCCCTGGGCTTTAAAAGCCAGCCGCTGCTCGTGCGTGAGTGGCGTCTATACTGGCGCAGGAGAATTGATATTTTCCGTAAGCTTGACCTCACCTGTGCGCAGCCGGCCCGGCTGGCTGGCAACTCCTATCCCCAAGACCACTCTGTAGCTGCCATTTACCTGGTCACCAGACCTTTGCACTGAGCAGCGCTGGAGGGGCGCCCAGAGGTGGCGACGAGAGCCTTACAGGCTCTTCGGAGGGAGGGCTCTCACCTCCTGTTTGATCCCCGCCTCTGCCTGGGCTGGGGACTGAGGTCCAGGGTCAGGGCTGGGGAGGTGGGGGCAGGGAGGGAGTTGCCTGAGCGAGTGGTTGGAACAGCACATCCCAAGTTTCTTTCTGGAAACATAAAAGTTTCTCTTCCCTTGGCCCAACTCCACCTCCCCTCACCCCAAATTTCCCCCTCTCTTGGGTCAATGTGAGGGGAAAATACAAAGGCTGGATTGTCTACAAGAGTAGCTGATTGGGCTCCGCACTTGAATTATGAAAGCATCATAAGATGGCCACTTAATTTCCCAATCATCACAAAGGAGGGAATCCTATTTTGATTTTTTCTGAAGTGATTTTAATTTTCATTTGGGCAGCCAGTGATAACTCCTGAAAACACCAAGGACTGAAAAAGGAGATTGCAGAAACTGGAGGGTCACAGAAAAAGCGGCTCACAGGCTTCTGCTCAGGGCCACCACTACCCTATAAGCGCTATGTGCTCTGGGAAAAAAAAAGATTTTACCAATACATGTCTCCCCTATTTTTACCAATTTCTTTTACTTGGTCCTATTTTTACTTGGCCAAAGAAAGCAGTCTGCCTGTATTATATACTCAAATTTTCCCCTTAATTACAAGTTTCAGGGAAAAAAAAAAAAAAAAGACAAAGTGGAAAGTGTTGGAACATTGTCTAGAAACTAGAAACTATTATAGTAATAGTACTAAAGAAGGGTACTGGACTGATTTTGGGAGACCTGAGACCTTTCTCCGCTGCTAATTTCCTAGTCAAGTGACCCCAGTTTTCTGCCTCTGTTTTTCAGTAAAATGTGGGTGTTACTATAGGTGATCTCAGATCTCAAACTCTGCTATTCTAAGTTTCTTTGGGGGGAGATTAAACAATTTGATTCAAATAAATTTCCGTAAGGTGTATGGTTTAATTCCCTCCCTGCTTTAAGCTGAGGGGTAGATGTCTGAACATACATTTTCTCGTCCTAAATCCTTTTTATCCTCTCATAATGCTCCAAGTGCAGTGCTGTTGTCTGGCAGGCTTTGTGTTCAGTTTGTACCATTTGCAAACACAGTGGGGATTACCGTGGAGTGGAAGAAAGAAGGCTACAGGCTTTCTTGGACTTGAGAATCTCACACTTCTCTTTCCATTTTCACTCTAATCAGCATGCAACTTTTAAAAAGTTGGCCTTGGCACAGCAACGCTTTCACACATCCGTACTAAAATCCATGCTAATCTTTCCCATGGGATGTAATTCAATTGAATTGACATTCTAATAAAATACTGGGGAAGACACAATCACAGTTTGCCTGCAATGCATAATTAAGATAGCACTATGCAGTTGCTTAAATCTCAGATAATGGCTTCCTATATATTGTTTATGCGATTTCAGGGTTTTCATTCCCAGATGTTAATAGAACATTATAATGTTAATAGAACATCTTTCTAGCAAAGCTGGTTCTGATCTTAGTTTGTCGTTGGTAGGAATGCACTAACGTTTGTTTTCAGAGTGGTCTTGGGCAGTTACTTAATGCATCCAAACTTGCCTTCAAATTTGCATTTTCTGATGATAGCTGACTGGATCCCCTCTGCTATCTTCAAATCATTGGCACAAATATAATTGGCTTGGAGGCAGTTTGAATCTACCATATATGGCATTTGGGAAATCTTAACCGTTTTCTAAAAGACTAAAGACAGGAGGACTTGCCTTGGGTAACGAGCCTCAGACTTTGCTGTTGTTTTTGTTCCAGTGTGTTTTATACTGATAAAGCAACCCTGATTTGGCATTATCATTGATAACACGCTAAAGAAATACCATGCGGTTTGGGTTCCTACATTTCATTTAAAGCTTGTGGTTGCTAAACGGTTGCAACTCTTTAGGTTATTAACTAATCTATATTGAAATTAAATGAATGATTCCACAACTGATAGTTTTTGTTTTATGGCCAAGAAGTTCTGAAATTTTGATGAAGGAGCTGGAGAGAAATAGTGCTCCCCTTTGTGGATTCCTAGACGTTTAAGTGAAGCTTGGGTAGTTGTGTCCCACCTATCTCATGTGGGCACTTTTAGCAGTGCCCTTAGCTAGATGGACTCACTCATGAGGCGCAACCTTGTTAACACTGTATGTTTTGTTATTAACAATCTCTGACTTCAGGGATTGAACACTTGAGAAAATGGGTGAAGTTTGTTATTGGAGCTGGGAATGGCCATTTCATTTATTGGGGCTCAAGGCATTTAATCTCTGTTGACTCACACATGAACTCTAAACTAGGTCTCTCCTCCAAAGTGGAGACAGATCCTGGGTGCCCAGATCAGTGAGGCGGGGAAGGATTGAATCAGGAAATGTGTTCCCCTGGAAACAGGAAGCTAGTGTTTGTCTTTGAACAGAGCTGCGTATTTAGGTAGACTGCCCTTGGGCAGATAAAACAAGATGGCGCTCACCACTCAAGACCAGGAACCAAACAGGAAAGAATCCAAGTTAAGTATCTGAAGGGCTTTCGTGCTTCCTAAAACCCATACATGCTTTTATTGGGAGTCTTAGGATTAGAAAACAATACTCCTTATTTTGGTTTCACTTTCCCTTGGCATTTCAATAAAGCACAGAAAAATGGCAAACTGTTTTGGCTGTGTTAGGGAAAATTAGGTTTGAGAGACAGAAAGGGAGCACATATATCTGGGAGCTGTGCAGACTGAACAATATTGGAAGAAAATTCAGCTCAAGAGAGAAACTACATGGAGATGTGAAGGTGCAAGGCCAAGCTAGACTTTTAATTAATTGAAAATTTCTCATTTGTTTTATAGTGACAACTCTTGACCTGCCACCAGACCAATAGAATTTTAGTGAATCCTGGCTCTCTACCCGCTGTTTTAAATAGTCAAGGAAGGTTGCAGTAGTATAGCCAGCCCTGGTGGTCTAGTGGTTAAGATTCGGTGCTGTCACGGCTGCGTCTGCATTCGTTTCCTGGTCAGAGGACCACACCACCTGTCTGTCGTTCTCATACTGTGGCAACTGTGTGTTGCTGTGATGCTGAAAGCTATGCGATCAGGATTTCAAATACCAGCAGGGTCACCCGAGGTAGACAGGTTTCAGTGGAGCTTCCAGACTAAGACAGACTAGGAAGAAGAACTTGGCCACCCACTTCTGGGGGAGAAAAAAATTGGCCATGAAAATCCTGTGAATACCAGCAGAGCATTGTCTGATATAGCTGCGAAGACGAGAAACCCTGCTGTGCTGTACACAGGATTACTAGGAGTCGGAATTGACCAGACCAACAAAGGTTGCAGTAATAAATAGACCCCAAAATAAATAATGGCATAAGGAACAGTCCAGGGAAGTTGCTCTTGGCTGGGGTGCAGTGGTGGCTATATTCCTTCATGCAGTTATTCTGAGACCTTGGCTCCTGCCATCTGTGGCTTCTCCATCCCCTAGGGGCCTGTAATCCTCTGCATGTAGGTGCAAGGGGAAAAACAAGGTGGAGGGGGCACTAACTTAAAAGCTTTGAGCAGGAAGTGGCACACGTACCTTCTATTCACATTCTGTTAGCTAGAACTCAGCCATGTGACCCCATGTCCCTGTGAGAATCCTGGGGTACACAGCCTAGCTGCATGGCGGAGAAAAAAGGAAACGGATCTGCCATGGACCGTAGCAGCCTGGGCCACACCATCCTTTTGTTCCTAGTGTTCTAGTCATAATAGCTAACATTTATTATTGCTTTTGATGTGCTAAGGGTTTTGGATACATTTTTTTCACTTAATCCTCACAACAACCCTGTGAGGTAAGAAAAATCACTCCCATTTCACAGATGATGCAACGGTGGTTTGGAAATGTTAGAAAACTTGCACAAGGTGAACGGCAAATGGAAAGCCGGGATTCATACTTTAAATTCTGTTTGTCTGGAGGGTCAGGGTTCTTCTCCAAGCCACTGAATTGGCATGGACAGGGACGCAGAGGCAACAGCCCATAAGTATCTTCACCACTTTGGCGAAGAAACACTACCTCAACCTCTCCTTCACCATGCCCTCCTTTGAGATGCTGAGAGGAGAGCTGGAGGAAGAATTGGAGGAGAGAGGAGATTAAGTCACCTTAAATCTGTTTTAAAATCTCTATTTTCAAAAGCTTTCTGTTTCATACAACGCTTGACTCTGTGAGAGACACCAGCCCCTTTTCGGAGCCAGCAGAGTAACAGAATGCAACTTCTAACAGGCTGGCTGGCGTGCTAAGGTAGCAATTGTATTTAAATTTCAATATTGGTAATGCTAGCTGGAACCACCTAAAGCAAAAGGAAGGAAGGGGTATCAGGGCAAATTTTCACTCCTTCAACTGCCTTGAGGGCTAGAAATGGAAAGTTTTATGTGACAGAGTTTATTTTTGCAACCTGAAATTTTCCTCTCCTTTGAAAATTAAGGCAGCCTGACAGAGCTTTATATTTGGGCCAATACAGCAGTAAATTTATGAAGTGACAAAGTGGAGGTTTTCATGGTGTCATAAGCTCACCCACACTGAACATAAATTTATTACTTAGACTACTCCAGATTTAAGTTTTATTATAGAGCAAGTGGGCTATGAACAAATTAACTTTAGATTTTAGAGTTTTTGAAATTAAATAGTAGCTTGTAGTGTCCATATAATTTATTTCTCTTTTATAGCAGTACTATGTCCTGAAAAACAAAAAACAAAAGACACACGTGGTCTGAAAATTACCTTCAAGTTTTGTATGTACCTGGATGCAGAAAGTTAGAAAACATCTATTTTTAAATGTCAACATTTTGAAATTTAGAAATCCTTTTAAACAAAGCCAATATTTTGGATTATTATTTTAATATATAATGATGCATATGTATCCATAGACTATGAAATTCAGTTGGTAAAGATGCAGAAATGGGACCAAAAGTGTTCTGTAAGGCGATTTGCTAAACTTCCCCACGGGGCTCTGTTTATCCTGACCTGGCAAGGCTGCTACATTTCAATTCAGGGCTGCTTTCGCATACAGAAGTACAGATTTGCTGAGCTGAGCCAGATCTGTCTATCCAATTACTGGGTAAGAGAGCTGACTGTAGCTTTAGGCAAAACCTGTAATCTGTAAAACTCCATAGTATCAGTGACAGCCTAATGAAAGGGAAGGACCAATGGAGTGTGTATGTTACTTGAGTGATACACAGATGCATAGTCCTCGCAACAAATAACCCACTTCAAATCTAACACCAAAGAGCCGTGAAGAGCCTTGAAAAAATATCATTCGATACGTCTGCGATAATTTTTAGATAGAATGGTTTACAAATGGAAAGTCTCAGCGATGTATTGCAGATAACTTAGCTGAGCATTAGTTTGAATGCTTTTATTACATTTAGTAAAATATGATTTAGCTACTCTTGTTCTCAGTCTATTTTAGTGACTTTGTAACATTTGGTAGATTATATTTTGCTAAAATTTATGTTATTTGTAAAGAGAATGAATTCAAGGGTAATATTTGATTATATTTTTTACGCAAAATTCAACAATAATTTCAATTTAAGATAAAAAGTTATTCTCTGTAAAAACATAATGTTAAGGGAAAGAAGCTACATACCCAAAATGCACATACTGTATGATATAATTTATATGAAATACAAAGGCAGGCAAAAATTTATCTATCATGTTTGAGGTCAGGAGAGGGACTATCTTTGGTGAGAGAGAAAGGCATAGTGGTTGGGAAGGAAGACCAGGTGGTCTTTTGGGGTGCTAATAATGTTCTATTTCTTGACCTGAATGCTGGTTACACACCTGTGTTTGTTGTTCGTTTTGTGATAACTCATTGAACTGTATGCTGACAGTTTGTGTACTTTCCGGTATGTATGTAATAAGCCAATTTAAAAAGTTAAAAATGTTAATCTCTACAATGTTACATTAGTGCTTAAGAAAGAAGGGATAAATAAATATGAGCATGAGTGTGGCATTTTTGAGCCAAATATTAGCTTTGTAGTCTCAAAATACAGAGCTAGTCAAACAAAGATTTTTTTTAAGAAAATGACATTACAGTCACACACCAAATAATCATATTTCGGTCAACAACGGATCTCATATATGACGGTGGTCCCATGAGACTAGTACCATATAGCCTAGGTGTGTAGTAGGCTATACCATCTGGGTTTGTGTAAGCCCACTCTATGATGTTCACTCAATAACAGAATTGCCTAACAATGCATTTCTCAGAATGTATTCCCGTCATTAAGCAACATGTGACTGTCCTTCCCATTTTAGTTTTTAAAAATAATTCCATTTTCTATGGAAAAAGAAAACTGGTTTATTCTATTGTGGATCGCAATGGGAAAGTGAATTCTTTTTTCTCATGCATGGAAGTACAAGCAAGAATAAAATCAGGGCAGGGTATACTTAAGAAGATATTTTAATTCATGTTATCAGTATATCTTATAAGAAACCTAAAACCTCTGTAAGCAAGGTTTTGCTGGGCCCAGCATTTTTAGTGGTAATGAAGTTTCATGGCCATTATCATGATCATCTGGTAATCAATACCTGGTATATCTACTCCAGTAGAAATAAAAACCCTGGTAAAATGTTTCCATTTATAGTTTTTTTTTGCAGAGGTGAGAGCAGATAATGATAACTTAGTAAATGTATGTCTCCATGGTCCAGCAGCCATACAATTTTTAATAGATAATGGCTTAACTTAATTTTTTATTTGTTTTAATTTCTTTAAAAATAGCAAGAAATTCCATGTGAACTTAGCCTTGTTTCATAGTGGGCAGGCAAATGACTTAGTTCTTAATTCTTTTCCTCATTCCACTGATGTTTATTGAGGGCTTTCTATCTGCCAGGCCATGGGAAAACAGTGATGCAGGAAACATGGGCTTTGTCCTCGAGCTTACCGTCTAAGTGGAGTATTTAATTATTCATTCAACAAACGTTTTTAAAGTGGCTACTATGTGCCAAGCTCTCTTCTAGGTTCTGAGGATCTTGAGAAAGAGAGGGGAAAAATTACAAAAATCCCTGTCTTTGTGGGATTTACATTCTGCTGGGGGAAGACAAACAGTGAACATAATATTTTAAGAAGTTCTCTATATTTAAAGTATATATTAAAGCATATAGTAGGATCTGGATTTTTTAATTTGGTCTGACAATCTCTGCCTTTTGATTGGAGTGTTTAGCCCAATTCCACTTTCTATTAGTGCCCATTTCCTACAAACCAGGACATTCTCCTACCCACTCAAAATAGCACCATCAAAGTCAGGAAATTAACATTCATTTATTACTGCCACCTAATCTCCAAACCTTAATCAAGTTTTGCTAGTTGTCCCAATAATATCCTTTATATAGAGCAAAAGAGTCCACTTCAGTATCACCTATTCATTTAGTTTTTATGCCTCTTCAGTCTGGAACAGTTCTTCAGTCTTTCCTTGATTTCCATGACCTTGACACTTTTGAAGTTTAAAAGCCATTATTTTGTAGAATTGTCCTTTGATTTTTTTTCGTGATGTTTTCTCGTATGGTTCAGATTATACATCTTTGGCAGGAATATCACAGAGGTGATGCTGTATTCTTCTTATTGTGTTATATTAGGTGGCACATGATTTCAATTTGTTGCATTACTGATGATGTTCACACTGGTTACTTAATTAAGAGGTCGTCTGCCAGGCTACTGTAAAGTTACTTTTTTCTACTTCATAATACATCCCATATTTTATGGGATGTACTTTGACACTAAGCAAATACCCAGTTCCTCATAAACTTTGAATTTATTCATTCATTTATTTATATCAGTTTGGAGTCATGGTTTCCCATTTTATACAATAAGTTATAACCAATGATTGTTATTATCCATTTTGCTACTCGAAATTATTTTGCTGGCTTTCAAGTTGACTTCTGAGTCCTTTTGACATGTTCCCATTTTTCTTTGACCATTTCCTTGCTTTCTGGTACAGCAAGTTCCAGGTTCATCTGTTATTTTCTCTGGCCCAGTGCTGGAAGTAGTCATTTCTCTCCTTTCTTGTCATGGATGCCTTTTTAACTCCTTTCCACTTCCAAGTTCATAGACTGGGCCCTCTTCCTCTGGGGATTCCTCCTCACCCCACTTTCATAGTTACTGTCATATTTTCCATTTCCACGTTCTTCATCCCTTTATGTAGATCTGAGCTTCTACACAGTATCATTTTCCTACAGCCTGAAAATCTTTTAACATTTCTTGTAGAGCAAATCTGATGGTGGCAAATTCTCTCAGCATCTGTTCATCTTGAAATATTTTTAGTTTGCTTTCATTTTTGAAGGATATTTTTGCAAGGTATATAATTCATGGGTGACTGCTTTTTCCTTTCAGCACGTTATAGGTGGTGTAGCGTTGTCTCTGGCTAGCGTTGTTTCTAGTAATACGTCACTGGTATTTCTTACCGTTGTTCCCCTGTATGTGATGTGCCTTTTTTCTTCCTTTTGGCTTCTTTTAGGTATTCTTTGTGCCTTGCTTTAACATTGGATTAGAATGTGCCTAGATGTAGTCTTATTCTATTTTTCTTCTTGTTTTTTAAAATATTGCTTAGGGTTAATTGAGCTTTTTGGATTGGTAGTTTTGTATTTTCCCTCAAAATTGGAAAGATTTCAGCCATTTTTTTTTCAGCCATTTTTCATACATTTTTTTCCAGTCTCCCTCCCTCTCCTCCTTTTGCAAATCTATTTGCGGGCATATTCACCAGCTTGATATTTTCCCACAAGTCACTGGCTGGTCAGAACTCCAATGACTCCCAGCCCCGTGCCACTCTAGACTCTGTTCAGCTCATCACTCTGATACTTGTTTTCTTCCAGGCTTTGTGGAGTCCTGTCCTCACACGCACAGCTTAGTAGTCAGTTCATGACTAACGGGAAGTTCATGACTAACGGGAATGCCTGGGAACATTTCTGGAGCACCTTCTCTGTGCAGCTCCCTGCTCTCTGGTACTCTTCCTGCAAACTAGAGTCACCTCAGCAGCCCTGAAGTCCAGTATCTCTCCTCCGCAAGACCGCCTTGCTCTGCGTGGGCCGCCCCTCCCTGCACTGCAGTCTGGAAAGTGCCTCCGGGCAGAAAGCCAGGGCTATTGTGGGGCTCACCTCGAAATTTCCGTTCTCTCAGGGACTATAACCCTGTGCTGCCTGTTGTCCAATATCTGAATATATTTGTTTCATGTATTTTTTCCGGTTTTATAGGCTTTTATGTCAGTAGCGCTAATTCAGTACCAGTTACTCTGTCATGGCCAGGCATGAACATTGAGTAAAGTCTATGGTATGTTAGGAACTGATAAAAGTTATGAAAAAACAATAGAACATAGTAAGGAGAATGGATAATGCTGGGTGGAGGAGGTATGATTTTAAATTACAGATCAGGAAACAGGCATTACAATTAGCATGATAAGTACAAGTAGAGAGTACTTGAGGCATCTGAAGAAGAAAAGGCACCTAAACTATCCAGAGGTGTCTGGGAAGATTGAGCAGAGGAAGTCATATCTAGTCTAAGACTTGAAGAATTACTAGGAGCTAATTGGGCAATGGGATATGTTACGGGAGTGCTGGCATGTTTCCAAGAAACAGAGTATTTAAAGGCTCAGAGCACACAGTGAGTTTGGCAGAATATAAGTAGTTTTCCATGGCTGGGGTAACATTGTATGACAAAGCAAAGACCAAGTCATAGAGGCCTTGTGAGCCATATTGAGAGGGTTGCACTTTGTCCTATGGGCCTTGGAAAGCTATTAAAGGATTTTAGGCAATTGTGAGACTTAACCATAACCTTTGAATCACCGCATCCCTGTCTATAGAATGAGCATGTTGGAAATCGATTGTTTCTTTTGTAAATGAGTCTACTTTTTACATAGAAGGTTCAAGTTTTGTATCTCTGTATCAAAAGCCAGTATCAAATGCCTAATATAAGAGGTTCTTGAAAAGATAATGCTTTTCAAACAAATTTGTGGACCACATATTTTATGAGAGATGAAGTGATCTCAACATAATAAAGGAAATTGATGGTGAAACTCTAAAAACAGAACACAAAACCTTTGATTTCTCAATTATCACCATTAGAAGATGTGAAAGATTGAATTATAATAGAGGGTAGTCAATTGAATTATGATATTTGTTTATATTTTTTAAAAAAATCTAGACGGAGTGAATCAAATGTTTATACTGAAGGGTTAGTAGAATCACAAAAGAGAGAAAAGGAATAGAATGAAAAGATAGCCAGCAAACAAGAAATCCGTCTCTGTATTTCCATGCTAGATGGACCACATAGATAAAAAGTGGCTTTTTATTTTTTTGATATCATACTTGATTCAACTCAATTCAACATTTATTGGGCTTCACACTAGGTACTAAAGGAATAAAAAGAGATGATTAAGACTGTTTTCACACCAAATGCATTTATAAACTTTTGAGAAAGCAGATGCTTTTAATTTTTTGTGACAAACAGCAGAATGAAATGAACAGCTTCTACCTTGATTTGGGAGGAAAAAATGTGAACATTTAACTGTATTAAAAAGCACACAAAAGAAATGCTACAAGGGAGGTCTCCCCATGGGAGACATAGGGCTAATAAATTCTGAATTGAGGAAATAGGGAACTTTCACAAATGAGAAAGGGTTTGGACTACAGTTGGCCCTCCATATCCGCAGGTTCCACAAGCGTGGATTCATCCAACCGCAGATCTTGAATCCGCGGCTGGGGAACCCACGAATACAGAGGACCAACTAAGGGACTCGAGCACCCACGGATTTTGGTATCCACAGAGGGTCCTGGAACCAATTCCAGGCAGATACGAAGGGACGACTGTATATTGAAAGTTGAGCTGGTCTTGGGTAGTTGGACAAGATAGAAAGATTATTGCAGGAAAGACATGGGATGATGGATGTGCTGGGCATATTTAGAAAACATCAAGTATTTCTGAGTGGTTGGAGCTGAGGCTGACAAGGTGAGACATGTTTAGAGATGGCAGGATATACTGTTGCTGCCCTGCCCAGATCTCCTTTAGTAGGTCACGCATCTCTCGCCCAGCTATAAGCAATATTGGCTGCTAGTAAGGTCATTGCTGTGCCCTTTTTTCAGAGAACTGTCCTCAGGGGAATCTGATGGAACCATCTCAACATAGAGCTTAACTACCCCCCTCCCCATCTTCAGCGCATAGCCAGTGACTGACTCGCAGGAGAGCACAAAAGAGTGACCCTCTTTGCCTCAAAAGGGACTAACTCTGTGGTGCAATTCATGCTCCAGAGCAACTCCAGAATCAGGCTGAAGCTAGACTCTAGCTGAGACCACATCCTTGCTTAGTTCCTTCCTTTTTTTTATCCTACTTTCCTCGATTCCTTTTTCCTGAAAGCACTGGCTCAGTGAATAATACATGTACACCAGAATCCCTGTCTCAGTCTCTACTTATAGGCAATCAGATCTAAGATGCATTAAACTGGAAAGGTAGATGGAACCAGATTGGGGAAGGTCTGGAATGCTACGCTAAGTCTAGCTTTTGTTCTCTAGGCAGGCAGTAGGGAACTGACCACTGAAGGTTTCTGAATAGGAGGAGGACTTGTTCTTTGGGAAGATAATTCTATAGCAATTTATATGAAAATGAGGTGAAAACACTGCAGACGTAGAATTTTAAGACAATAAATGATTGCATGTGAGAGAGGAGGAAGAAAGAAAGAAGAAAAGATGATGTTGAGATCTCTAGTGAGAGTTGTTGCGTTTGAGGTGCCAGAGGAAAACCGATGTGAAAATGTCCAGCAAGCAGTTGGAAATTCACCCTGTAGCTCATGGACAAGGTTGGAATACGGGTTCAGGAATCATCACTCATTAAAGTAATAAATATTTATTTAGCACCCTTGTGTTTTACTGGTACAAAAGCAAATTAGACATTGTCTGTGGAGGACACAAGATGTTACAAATATTTCAATAGAAGTGGTTAATTATTGTCATACACTTGAATACAAGAGGGTGGTAGGATAATTTATTAAAACCAATAGACAATTCACCAAAGAGGCGTAAGCTAAATATCCAAAATCAATGGCTTCCTTTTATACCTGTAATAAATACTTAGAAAACGAAATGAAAATTATTTCATTCATACTGACTACAAAAAGTATCAAATATCTAAGAATAAATTTAACTGGAAAGGTACAGGATCTCTCTGGGGGAAAAAAACACTATAAAACGTTGCAGAGAGATGTAAAAGAAGATCCGAATAAATTCTCAGGCAAAACTTGTTCTGAGACAGGAGGGCCATATTGGAACAATATCAGTCTTTTCAAATTAGTATCTTAAATTTAAATCCAATGAAATTCCAGTGGAATTCTAATGGAATTTGGGGAAAACTTGTCAAATTGATTCAAACATTTATCTGCAAAAAGAAAAACTATAACAAACCTGTGTGAAAATAAACAAGAATATTTTTGAAAAATAAGAATGAGTATGGCACGTACCCTCTCGGATAGTATAGAAACAAGAAGTTACTATTACATAATGTATATCACGCTGGCATGAAAACAAACAAATAATTTCATGCAGCTGAATAAAGAGTCCTACACAGATCTAAGAATGTATGACAGTTGAGTATATCAAAAGTTTGCCTGACGTGAGGAAAGAACAGATTATTCAGTAAATTGTGTTAGGATATTTGGCTCTTTGCAAAGAAAATAAATTTAGGTCCTCACATCACAAGACGCATAAATATACTGCATGTGTATTACATATCTGCCGTAATATTACTTGTATATTATTAACTTGGATAGGGAAAATGCCTTTTAAAACAGGTATGAAATCTAGAATCCATGAAGAAAGAGATTGAAGAGTTGATAAAATTTAAAATTCTATACTGTTATAAGCTAGTACAGAAAGATAAGTAACAAATTGGGAAAATATGTGCAACATGTTTAGCAGACCAATGGTTAATGTTGTTAATATTCAAAGAGCTCCTACACAGCAAGAAAAATATGTAATACAAAGTGGACCATTATAAGAACAGATCAAAAATATAAATGGCCAATAAATACGTGGAAAGAAGCTCAACTTCACCCATAATTACAGAACTGAAAATTAAAACAGATGTAATTTTTTTCTATTAGAATGGCACTTTGTCAAATATATTATATATTTAGAATTAATACTTTGTCGAATATATTATACATACACATGCATACTTTTACTCGTTTGTCATTTGTCATTTGACTTTGTTTACTGTATTTTGGCTTGAAAAAATGATAAAATGTATTATTTTATCAAATAGAACAAACTTTGCCTACGTGGCTTCTGAGTTTTCACCTGCTTTCTTCTAGTTATTTTAAAGTCTTATTTAAAAAAAAAAATTTTAAATTTTTTGTTGTCCTAGAATTAATTTTGTTGTAAGGAATTAAGTAGTCATCCAACTAAGTTTTCCAACTATTAGTCTATTTTCAAATACCTTTTATTAGATAATCCATCTTTATTCCATTCACTAAAAATTTCATCTTTATCATAAACTAAATCACCTTATGCGTTTGGATCTATTTCTGGATTCTGTTTCATTGCTATGTCTGTTCATTCCTCCACTAGTATAATGCTCTTTTAAATGATATGATTTTAAATATTTTAAAATGCTGACGGTGCTTGTCTTTTCTCATTACTCCTCTCTTTTCAGGTTTCTTTTCATTACTCTCACATATTCATTTTTCCAGATGAACTTCAGAGTTATCATTATTTATATCTTTTTTAATTTAAAAAAAATTTTCTTTTTTCTAGCTTTTTCAGGTATACGGACAAATAAAATTGTATATATTTAAAGTATACAATGTGATGATTTGGTATACATATACCTTGTGAAATATTTATCACAATCATGTTTATTAACGCATCCACCACCTCACATAGTTACCATTTGTGTATGTGAGTGGTGAGAACACATAAGATCTACTCTCTTAGCAAATTTCAAGTTTACAATATAGTATTATTAGCTATAGTCACCATGTTGTACGTTAGATCTCCACAACTTATTCATATTATAGCTGATATTTTGTACTCTGACCAACATCTCCCCCTTTCCCTCATCCCAGCCCCTGGTAACCACCATTCTCATCTCTGTTTCTGTGAGTTAGACTTTTTTCCCCACATAAAGTGAGATTATACAGTATTTGTCTTTTTGTGTCTGGCTTATTTCACTTAGCATAATGTCTTCCAGGTTCATCCACATTGTCAAAAATGCAGGATTTCCTTCTTCTCAAAGGCTGAAGAATACTCTGTTGTATGTATATTTCACATTTTCTTTATCCGTTGATCCATCAGCCGACACTTAGGTTGTTTCCATATCTTGGCTATTGTGAATAATGCTGCAATGAACATGGGAGTGTAGCTATCTCTTCAGGGTACTGATTTTGTTTCCTTCGGATATATATCCAGAAGTAGGATTGCTAGATCCTATGGTAGCTCTATTTTTAATTGTTAGAGGAACCTCCACACTGTTTTTGATACTGGCTGCACCAATTTACATTCCCACCAACACTGTACAAGGGTACCCTTTTCTCCGCATCCTCACCAACACTTGTTATTTCTCGTCTTTTTGATAATAGCCATCCTGACAGGTGTGAGGTGATATCGCACGGTGGTTTTGATTTGCATTTCCCTGATGATTAGTAATTTTGAGCACATTTTCATATACCTCTTGGCATCTGTATATCTTCTTTCGAAAAAATGTCTATTTACCTCCTTTGCCCATTTTTTTTTTAATTAATTAATTTATTTTTTGTGAGGAAGATCAGCCCTGAGCTAACATCCATGCTAATCCTCCTCTTTTTGCTGAGGAAGACCGGCCCTGAGCTAACATCTATTGCCAATCCTCCTCCTTTTTTTTCCCCCCAAAGCCCCAGTAGATAGTTGTATGTCATAGTTGCACATCCTTCCAGTTGCTGTATGTGGGATGCGGCCTCAGCATGGCTGGAGAAGCGTTGCATCGGTGCGCGCCTGGATCCGAATCCAGGCTGCCAGTAGCAGAGCACGCACTTAACCGCTAAGCCACGGGGCGGCCCTGCCCATTTTTTAATCAGATTATTTGCTTTATTTTTTTTGCCATAGAGTTATATGATATATATATATATATATATATATATATATATATATATATATATATATATAAAGTTCCCTATATATTTTAGATATTAAGCCCTTATCAGATATATGTTTTGCATATCCAGTGTTTTTAAAGCCCTGCTCCCCCAATCCTGAACTTTTTAATGTTTTTCATTGGGATCCCGTTAAATTTAGAAATTCAATTATTAAGATTCCTTTACACTTTTGACATTTCCTATCCAATATCAAGATATATCTTTCTATTTGTTCATCACCTTTATGGCTCTCAGCAGAATCTTAAAGTTTTCTTTTCTTCTCTTTTTTGGGGTGTGTATATCTTCTGCATTTGTCATTTGAAATTTATCCATAGACTTTTGCTATAGCAGATAGTACCGTTAAATCCATTATATTGTCTACCTGGTTATATTTTGCATAAGAAAAGCTATTGACTTTTGTATAATTATTTTGTAACTACTTTGCTGGGTTCCTACCAGGCTTTTTTCAGGCATAGGTTTTTGCTTTTTTTTTTTTTTTTTTAACCATATGAATTGTTCAACCTTCAAAGGTCAGATAAATTCAGTCTATTTAAATGGTTCCAAACAAAAAGAAGAAACGCTTCCAAATTTCATTTGCAAAGCCAGCAAAAACTATTTCATAGATAATTGCTCCAAACAAAACCACAGATCAGTCTTGTTTGTGGAAATTATATAAAAATACTGACTAAAATCCTATTGTTTCCAGGATTTTTTTTTTCAGTTGATAATCTTAAATTTCCCATGCATACTGGCATATCGTCTGCAAATAACTATAAGTTTACTTTATTTCTTATATTGATACATTATATTCCTCTTCTCTAAATGCATTGTTTGGTTCTTTGCAAACAATAGTAAACTGAAATTTCTTTTCTTGTTTCCCTTATCAAGGGAAATTTTTCTCATTTTTCACTATTAAGCATGATGCTGAGATGAATATTAGTATCATGTCAAGTAAGTATCATTTACTTCTATTTTTGATCAGAGTTCTTTTTAGGTAGGAGTGTAATATGAATTTTATCAAAGGTCTAATTTGGCATTATTTGAAGTAATGATTGAATTTCTGCTTGTCCTATTAATATGCTGTTTTAAATCAATAAGGTTCTTAAAATTAAATCATTCTTGCAGTCTTTTTTTTTTTACCATTTTTCTACTAAATTATATTTGTTCATATTTTATTTAGTATTTTTGCATAATTTCCACAAGTGAGATTGGTCTATTATTTCTTTTTGGTGGCTTAGCTATGTGAGGCTTCCTATCAGTACTTTGCTGGCTTCAAAAAAAGTGTTTGAAAAGTTTCTTCTTTATAATTTGGAACAGTTTAAATGCATAGGATTTATCTGATTTTTGAAGGTTGGAAAAATTCACTTCCCCCCACTCCTTTTTTTAAAACCTACACCTGAAAAAATTCTGACAGAAAGCCCACTACAGGTAAGATGGTTGACTTTGGGTGTAGGCTTATCAGAAGTTTTTTTCCTCTTTCTAGTTTTCTAAATTTGGGGAATTTTTGAGACACATTTTATATTAAATATAAGAGAAATAAAAGAAGGAGGGAAAGAAAGGGAGTGAGGAAGGGGGAAGATAGCTCCTGTAGGTTGAATGGTACTTAGTAAAACTGCCAGCAGGAAGATTCTTTAGGCAGCTTTGTAAAAGTCCAGGAAAGAAATCATAAGGATATATATTAAAGCAGTGGCCAAAAAAAAGGCGAATAATAGAGTTGACAATTAAAGACTTGAGGCTGGATGAAATAGCAGAGGGAGAAATTGTAGAGATAAGAGAGAAAGTAGAGCTGAAGTCAGAACCTTAGGACAGTGCCAAGCACTTCAAAGGCACTCAATAGTTATGTGTGGAATGTACGAGGAAATAAACCTGAAATACCTGCCTGGAAGCCTAGGTCTGAGTGAAGCACACCGAGGGGAAATCATCAGGGACGTTGGAAGAAAAGCGAGAGGACACACTGACCTAAGCCAAGAAAGAAGGGAGCTTCCAGAAAGAGGAGATGGTCATTAGGGTGAAATGCTACATGGAGATCTTTTAGAATCAGCAGACTGCTGGCATCTTTTGAGAGAGCAGTTTTAAGAGAATGGTGGGGAATCAAACCATGAGTAGATGGGAGATGGGGAAAGGTTTTCAAGACAAATTAAGTGAAGGGAACAAGAGACTTACATGGTAACTTAAGTAGTATTAGGGTGGAGGGAAGGTTTTTCACAAAGGGAAGGAATCGTACGAGAGAAAGTGTGACCTTACATTCCTGGCTGAGTAGACTAGCTTCTTGTTGCTTTGGATTTTTTTCCACCATAATTGCCGATTAGAAAGTAATTTATTTCACTATTACACTGGATCCAGCTGAATCAGTAAGCTGACCAGAATAACTCAGGAACACATTTTTTTTTTTCCCCATGATCTAAGAAAAGATCTCTATATTGGTCTGAAATATCAGGAACATGATTATTTCTGGGCTTTATAGAATTCTGATTGTAGGCAGTCTACTTACTGGTGAACTCTTTATTTCTGTTTTTCCATTTCTTCTTAGCAGTACCAACCGTGGAAAGTTTACATTAACTCCCCCAAAACAAATAGAACATTATCTGCGTACCTTGAAGTTCGGTGTTCACTTTCCTTATTGAGAAGGGAAAACAAAAAGAGGCATGGCTGTTTTGTTCGTGGACATCCAAGTTCCCCAGCCACTGTGCCAAGGTTTGTTGTGGCAATTCCCTGTGAAGTGGCAGGACTTATCTTGGCCTCTCATTCTGAAAGTGCCCTGTCTTTGGAAGTGGCGTGGATGTCACTTGGGGAAGTGCAGCCTTGGTCACGGACCTGCATTTTTTAAAATGTTTTCCAGTGAAAGTGATCCCATTACTTGAAATAGAAAAATGCTACCAGTGTCATATATGTTTCATATCTGGGGCTTGCTGGAAATAAGTTCAGATATGTAGTACAAACACATGTTCACAGTAATTGTACAGAGCTAGAGGATAACTTTATTTCTTTGGAAAAACAGCAGCTTAAAGCTAAGGGACATAATCATTTACCAAACATAATTAATATTATCCAGAAAACAGCTGCTGGTGTTTGTGAAGTTCTGCATATATGCCAGGGCAGGTTTGCCCATTTCCCAGTTGTTGTCAAAGCAACAGAGGGCTTCCTGTAAGATGGTTTGGTGGGTTCTTACAAAACTAAACATATTCTTACCATCCTATCTAGCAATCTCATTCCTTGGGATTTACCCAAAGGAGTTGAAAACTTATGTCTACAAAAAAACCTGCACATGGATGCAGCTTCATTCATAATTGTCAAAACTTGGAAGCAACCAAGATGTTCTTCAGTAAGTGAAAGGATAAATAAACTGTGCTACATCCAGACAATGGAATATTATTCAGCACTAAAAAGAAATGAGCTATGGAGCCATGAAAAGACATAGAGGAACCTTAAATGGATATTACTAGGTGGAAGAAGCCAATCTGAAAAGGCTACATATTGTATGATTCCAACTATCTGACATCCTGGAAAAGGCAAAACTATAGAAACAGTAAAAAGATCAGTGGTTGCCAGGGATTGGAGGGCAGAAGAAGGGATGAATAGGTGGAGCACAGAGACTTTTTAGGACAGAAAGTACCCTCTATGCTACCATAATGATGGACACATGTCATTATTCATTTGTCCAAACCCATAGAATGTATAACATCAAGAGTGAACTGTCATGTAAACTATGGACTGTGGGTGATAATGATGTGTCAATGTAGGTTCATCAATTGTGACAAATGTACCACTCTGGTGGGGGATGTTAATAACGAGGGAGGTTATGCATGTGTGAGTGCAGGGGGTATATGTGAAATGTCTGTACTTTTTCCTCAGTTTTGCTGTGAACCTTAAACTGCTTTAAAAAAGTAAAATTGTAATTAAAAAAACCCCAACAAATTGTAGTATTTTACCAATGATCTCAATCTTCAGAATAAATATGGTGTCACTCTTTCTTTCCCCTCACACAGTGTCCTGTGCTATTTCAAGACCTTTGAAAACATGTTCTGATGTGTTGATAATAAATGAGTTGAGGAGAAAAGGATGAGAGTGTTCAGTGTCTACTCTTTTTTGAAAAAGATGGTTGAAGGAAATATATATCTCAGATCGCCCTCTTTCATGTGATGTTTACAAAACTGATACTCTTTGGCACTTTGCTTTTTTAGACTCTTTCTACATTGAAGAGATGATGGCCTCTTCTTACATTTTGGAATGTTCCCTTTATGACAAGAGTACATTGGAATTTCCTAAAGATCAATAAATATTTGTGAATGTTGAATGAGGGTGAAGGGTGAAATACAAATGTTATTTTTTTCTGTATATAAGCTTCCCTTCTCTTTTGGGATGTGAGATCCCCTCCATAGACTTTGAGGAACAGACAGCTATTTATTCCATTATAAACCCCTGCCGAAGATGGGAATCTGTGGGGAAATGTGTTGTCTCTGGGAAGAAAGAGCGTCGATTAGAGGACATGAAACTAAATTCATGACCGCTATAAAACTTTTATTCTCCCAAATGTAAAGTGAATAGTAGTTGGATTTTGTCCCTGTGGGATAATCAGGATTTTTAAAATAATATGAAAAGCAGAATTCTTTTTCTCACAGAAATTACATATTGGAGAGAGAAAACAAATAACATATATTTTTGGAAATCATGTATTTTGAAAATGTGAGAGCATTTTATTTTTCTGTTGCGTAGAAACTGAGAATGTTAACATATCTATAAATAATGGTTCAGTATACATGCACCGAGATGGAAAACATCCCCTCAAAATTTCACGTCCTTCCAGGAACCTCAGAATGTGACATTATTTGGAAATAAGGTTGTTGCAGATGTAATTAGTTAAGTTGGAGGTTATATTGGAGTAGGGTGGGCCCTTCATTCATATGATTGATGCCTTTATAAGAAGATGAGAAGACGCATAGAGGGATGATGGCCATGTGAAGACCGAGGTGGAGATTGGAGGTAAGCTGTCACAAGCCAAGGAATGCCTGGAGACACCAGAAGCTGGAAGAAGCAAGGAAGGATCCTCCCTTCGAGCGCTCAGAGGGAGCTTGGCCCTAACAACAACTCGATTTCAGACGTCTAGTCTCCAGAATTGTGAGAGAATAAATTTCTGTTGTCTTAAGCCATCCCAGTTTGTGGTACTTTCTTATGGCAGCCCTAGAAAACTACTAGATGGCATAATCATCACGTATACATTTTAAAAGTCATGACAAATATCCAAATATTGGGAAGTGAGTTAGTTAATTGTGATATACCAATAAAATATTTTATTGCCTATAAATCTGACAAATACGTAGACTATAGAAATACAAGGAAAACTCTTTACTAAATAATAAATACCAATCACATGGTATGGGCACAATGATTACAATCACATAAGAACCATATATGTGTAACAATAGAGGTTTAGAAAAAGATCTTTATTCTTACATAATTGGTAGAATATGGTAAAAGACTTTTTGTTTCTTTTAATAAAAGGAATAGATATTTGATATAAAAATTTTAAAACAAGGTCACAAAAATAGTTTAAAATAAAAGTCACCCTTAACTGACTTAAATTGAGACTTGAACCAAATTTGGTTCATGTGTATGGCTTAATGAATTTTTCCCCTTTGTTGTTGTTTTTAACCCTGAACCAGTAGCAAATATTTTAAAATGAGAAAAGTGGCTCTTTAAGGAATCAGAGTTTGTGGAAGACTTCAAGATCTATAGTCTATATTGACTTCCTAAAATGCTGAACTTCCTGCTACTGGGGCTAAAACAGAGTTAAAAACAAAGTTATGGCCAAGCAAGTTAGGAACCAAGAGGCATAGAAGCTTCAGCTCTTTCTACTTGTTTTTGTGGAATCTAAACTATAATTAATACTTCAAGCCCAAAAAATGAGCGGGATTGGAGGGCTGGCTTCTGGAGAAATATTTGCAGTGAAAGTTAAGAAGCTGATGAAACAGCTTATTAAACTAGCCCATCCCATACAAATACCATAGTCTGTGTAGTGATGAAATCATGCTGGAAGCCTCCAAGTGAGCTTTCAGAGCCAGGGTCAGTTTTCGTTATGCAACTGGAGTTGGCTGTTTTTCAGGCCAGCTGACCTCTTACTTTGTGCAGGAGTATGGCCCTCTGGCTTCTCAAAAAATATATATGTATTGCTCCTTTCTCTACAAGGCCATTTTTGGAAATCACTTTGTCATTTTGGTGAGTCTCAGAGGTTTCAATGAGTGGCAAGTGTGGAAGAATTAGAGTGCAGTCTCCTGCAATGAGGAATCCTTGAGTTATTGACCATACCCACGTGAAATGCAGTTGCTATTTTTTTTTTTTTTTAAAGATTTTATTTTTATTTTTTGCCCCCAAAGCCCCAGTAGATAGTTGTATGTCACAGCTGCACACCCTTCTAGTTGCTGTATGTGGGACTCGGCCTCAGGATGGACAGAGAAGTGGTGCCTCGATGCGCACCCGGGATCCGAACCCGGGCCGCCAGCATCGCAGCGCGCGCACTTAACCACCAAGCCACAGGGCCGGCCCACAGTTGCTATTTATTTGTAGAGCAAAACAGGAAATCATTCTCTAAGTGAACCACACATTAAGCGTCAGTTTACGTGATGATTTACATCCCCTTCACAAAACTACCAATATTTAAAGCAACAAATGTCTTCTGAGTTTTCTAATAAGATTTTTCTTCTTGACAATTAGAAGAACGTGGATGGTTGGTACATCCACAGTACAAATAGTCAAATCATCTACTTAACCATTTTCCAAGAAAAATGCTATCAATGAGAGAAGTAATGCAAGCAAAAGGTATTGTTGCTGTTGTAGACTTGGTCTTTCCCCACTTGGGAGGGAATCTTCTGTTTTTTTTGTTTTTTTGGTTTTTTTTTGTGAGGAAGTTCAGCCCTGAGCTAACATCCGTGCTAATCCTCCTCTTTTTGCTGTGGAAGACTGGCTCTGAGTTAACATCTATTGCCAATCCTCCTCCTTTTCTTCCCCCAAAGCCCCAGTAGATAGTTGTATGTCATAGTTGCACATCCTGCTAGTTTCTGTATGTGGGACACAGCCTCAGCATGGCTGGAGAAGCAGTGCGTCAGTGCGCGCCCGGGATCCGAACCTGGGCCGCCAGTAGCGGAGCGGGCGCACTTAACTGCTAAGCCATGGGGCCAGCCCCAAGGGAGGAAATCTTCTAAATGGCAGTGTTTGTAATTATCAGTGCACCCATCTCATGGATTAGTCCTGGTAGAATCTCTCTTAGAGATTGTCTTAGGAAATGAAAGCACAGAAAGAATAGATAAAGTACCACAGGAGTAGAAGGGAAAAGATATTCATATATATTTGAAAAAATATTCATACATTTTTCTAACCTATGAGTGAAAACAATGGTTCCTGAACTTTCCAGTATGGAGGTCCCAACTGGATACTGTTGTACTTTGGGTGATAAAGACTCTGGACAATTCTTCGTGGGCGTATACCTTCTGGGAGCCCTTGTAGGAATGCCACGCTGTGGCAGGCATCCCATATAAAGCAGAGAAAGATGGGCATGGATGTTAGCCTAGGGCCAATCTTCCTCAGAAAAAAAGAGGAGGATTGACAATGGATGTTAGCTTAGGGATGATCTTCCTCACACACAAAAAAATTAGGGTTCTTGATATGAGAAGGAATTGCATTTTCCTTTGAATAGCCCTCAAAAGAAATCGTTGCAGGCCTTTTACCTAATGTTAAGATGATTGTTATCCTCCTGGTGTTATTTTTTACTTTTTCTACATAGGCTGGATGCTCCTAAGAATACAAAGATAAAGAAAAGAAAATTGCCTACACTTGCCTGGATGCCTCACTTCACTGATTATTTTTTCCCATTTGAAGATGCTACTGCTAAATTGGTGCCACCTTCTGCAAATGACACTGAGACTTTACGAATAAGTCTTTTTATGAGGGATGATTTGATTTGATTGCCAGAAGGGATTATTTGGAACAGACTTTACATATCCTCCCAGGTCAGAGTTGGAACATGAAAAGTGGGCCAATTCCTGTTAGTGTTTTGTAACCTGCGGAATTTTATTATTTTTCTTTATTGGCAATTTCTGGGAAAGATGATTCTGAAACACATTTTGTTGATTATCTAAGCACCATTAATTTCAGGTCCGGAAATTCCAGATGAAGTTTATTGACAGCTAAGACACATGTAATTTTTAGGTTCTCTCTGAGTTTTATGGAGCTTTAGTGACGTCTGCCTTGTCTAACAGCCCATGAGGGGATAAAAGGCAATACATATGCTCCTGACAAAGAAGTAAATTTAAGTGAGATGACACTACCAATGCCCCTTGTGCCTGTCTCAGAGGATTTCATTCTCATCTCCAATGTTCAAATAGATACAAATTACCCAGGGACGGGCATTTTGCCATTTAAGTCAAACTTAAGCACCTTCCTGTTCTCTCAGTCTAAATAACTCTTGAACAACAAGCCGTTTTCACATTTTTGCTGGGTCTACAAAGCAAAATATTATAAGTAATGACTGGGGACTGACCAGATGATTCTGGCCCCAAACTCTGCATTTCTTTAGTACTAATGAATACTACGGATAGTCTCCAAACAGAATATATCTAAAAACAAACAACTGTCAAATCCCAAATAACTATTCTCAGTGGACTTTTTTAATTAATTTATTTTTTTGTGAGGAGATCAGCCCCGTGCTAACATCTGCCAATCCTCCTCTTTTTTTGCCGAGGAAGACTGGCCCTGGGCTAACACCTGTGCCCGTCTTCCTCCACTTTATATGGGATGCCGCCACAGCATGGCTTGCCAAGCAGTTCATCGGTGCACGCCTGGGATCCAAACCAGAGAAACCTAGGCTGCCACAGTGGAGCGCACGCACCTAACCGCTTGTGCCACTGGGCCGGCCCTCAGTGGACTTTTTGAGGTGAAGGGATACAGAGCTATTCCAGGCTAACATTCTCGCATTGTATGTGAGGAATTTCAAGTTCATCATTAGCTAGTCCTATACTGAATCATAATGGTGATGAAGATGAAGATGGTGATGTCAATTAACATTTATTGAGGTTGTGTACCAAAAGATGTGCTTTCCAGGCATTTTATTTAATCCTCCCTATAGCCTTGAGAAGACGGAGTAATCTGCAGCAGAAGTAGAGAATTGTAGATTTCATTGTTATTTATTTTACTCTAAAATTTAAATGTTACTGAATTGTGGAATCCTGAAAATGAAACTAGATCAAAGCTGAAGAAAATATACAATGAATGATCACCCATAGAACCACTTTTCCAGTTTGTTCTATGATTTGCTGCACAGATATTGTTGAGTGTCCAGGGTTCTTTGGCAAATTTGAACTTGTGCCAAATACCCAGGAAATGTGAGCAAGCAAGTTCTAAGCTAATTTTTATAAATAAGGACACATTTTAGAAATGAATAATTACTACATTAAACTAATTTTAATTTATATCCTTTCCCCTTGTTCCACTCTTCTCCACTGACTAATGTATTGTTTGCTTTTTTAGATTTGGATAGTAATTTCACTAGTTAGATAGCTTATTTCATTTAATGCTGCCAATGGCATTTTCCCTACTTGACTCAGTATGACGAGTAACGTTAAAAGGAGTTTCAACTAGAGTGACTGCTGCAAAACCATGGGGTGGATGCTACCATTATTGTTGTTTTGTAGATGAGGAGCCAGAGTCTCAAAGAATTAAAGTTAATAGCTCAAGATCACAAAGCCAGTAAAATGTGTAGATCCAGTATTTGAAAACTGTTCTGCTTAACTTCAGAGTCGTAACGTCCTATTCTTTCTTTCATGGAATCCAGATCTTCTCTGATGTCTTTGAGGATATCAGTAATAGTTTCTTCAGAGTTGTCATTTCTTTGTACAGTCTGTTTCTTCCAGTTAGCTCTTTTCTGGTTGTTTTTGTCTCTAGCCTTCATATGACAACAGAGGTTCTCAACTCTGAGTATAATAAAAATCACCTAAATAAAAATTATTGATTCTTAGGAACACCACTGCCCAATCAAATCCAAATCTCTGCTATTGGAACATATTTCTTCAAAGCTTACTAGTTGACTCTAATGTTCAAATCAGGGGCAATCCTTGGATGTCTGTGTGTCTGTGTTTAAGAGGGGAAGACTAAAAGGCTGATAGGAAAACTCAGACTCAGATGGTTCAATTAGTAAATTCTATTGAACACTTGAAGAAATAATATAAATATTACACAAAATATTTCAGAAAATAGAGGACAACAGCCCTATTCAACTCATTTCATGCAATCAATATCACCCTAACACCAAAGCCAGACAAAAGCATTAGAAATACATACATACATACAGAAAGAAGATATACATACACTCTTATAGACCAGTATGCCTCATGAATGTAGACACAAAGATTCTTAACAAAATGTTAACAAATAAGTCCAGGAATGCAAAGGTGATTTAACAGTTAAAGATCAATCAATATAATTCATTTAATAAAGGAAAAAATATTATTATTTAATGATGTAGAAAAATGTTTGAAAAAAATCAATATCCATTCATGATAAAACATTTAATCAAATTAGAAACAAAGGGAACTTCTTCAATCTGATAAAGGGCATATATGAAAAACCTACTGCTAACATCATATTTAATGTTGAAAGATTTAATATTTGCTCCCTAAGATCAGGAACAAGGCAAGGATGCTGACTCTCACCACTTATATTCAACATTGTTCTGGAGAGACTAGCCTTCAGAATTAGGCAAGAAAGGAAATGAAAGGCAAAATATTTGAAAAGATGTTAAACTATCTCTATTTACAAATGGCATGACTGATAAAACAGTCTAAGGAATCAACAAACTGCTATCTATAACTGTTTAACTAATTTAGGGAGGTTATAGGATAAATGGTCAATACACAAAAATCAATTGCATTTTCTATAAAAGCTCACTGTAAGCTCTTAGCATGAGAGTGGGGCTAGTTGACATTTAGTTTCAGCATAGGGTGGCCTGCTTGGTTGTTTGTTGGGACACCCCAGTGCAAATATTTTATATCTTTACTCTTGGGCTGGTTGGATTCCCCAGAGAAGAGTTTCCCAATCTTCCACCTGGAGGATAACGGCCTGGCTGCCAGTGTTACGAAGGTTGGAAATTTTGGCATTCAGTAGGCATGTTTTCACTTAATCCCCATTTTTGGTTCAAAGATTATACTTTCAACAATGCCTGGCATCTCTGGTACAAAGGCCTTCCATTTCCCTCTCTGGAGAATAAACTGATAGTCTTCTGCTGGGGCAGGGGAAGAGCTTTCTCCCAGTGGCTGGAGTGGTGGAGTCTTCGAGAGTAACTGCTTCATTTTTTTTTTTTTGTGAGGATATCAGCCCTGTGCTAACATCTGCCAACCCTCTTCTTTTTTTGCTGAGGAAGACTGGCCCTGGGCTAACATACGTGCCCACCTTCCTCCACATTTTATATGGGACGCTGCCACTGCATGGCTTGCTAAGCAGTGCGATGGCACGCCTGGGATCCGAATTGGCGAACCTCGGGCCACTGCAGCGGAGCATGCCCACTTAGCCGCTTGCGCCACCGGCCAGCCCCGTAACTGCTTGTTACAATGCTCTTACCCAATCGTTTTTATTTTAAGCCTCTCTGTCTTTCACCCTATTCCACAAGTGCCTGTTGCTGCCAGATTCTGAGCCCTTTGAGAATTCTGTGGTGTAGATTAGGTTGGTTCTCAGTGTTCCTGGCCGCAAGCTGAGGACTCAGTCCTGTTAAATCAATTACTGCTCATCCATCTGCTTTCCTGTTTACGATATTTTTATGGCTGTTCTCTCTTCTCCCCATCCTGGTATGTCTTTTTAAGAAGTCCCTTTATCATCTTTTTCATAAAGTGCCACGTGGATACTTCATGTGAAATTGAAATACCAAGATCACTGCTGGATTTAAGGGAATGACTTTTATAAAAAATGAAGTTGTGTATTACTTTATAGTAATACACTTTACTTATATAAGGGAAGAATAAGCAAGCATCTTATTTGTAGAATTTAGAGTAACAAGTGTTTACGTGGAAAATTCCATATTGAACCAGACAGTTTTATTATCTCCAATAAAAAAAAAACTCCATTAAAAAAAAGTAGAATTGGGGCTGGCCCCCTGGCGTAGCGGTTAAGCGGAAGCGCTCCGCTGTTGGCAGCCGGGTTGGGTTCCTGGGCGCGCACTGACGCAGGGCTTCTCAGGCCATGCTGTGGCGGAGTCCCACATAAAGTGGAGGAAGATTGGCATGGATGTTAGCTCAAGGCCAGTCTTCCTCAGCAAAAAGAGGAGGATTGGCATGGATTTTAGCTCAGGGCTGGTCTTCCTCACAAAAAAAAAAAAGTAGAAGAATATCTGGTTCACCCAACATCAGTGAGGTACTTTTCACTTCATTCTGCCTCTCACATAAACCATGCATGTATACCTTACATTTTCATGGTAGTTTGGAAGAAATTTGGTGTAATTGTAGCCAAGGCACTGAGGAAGTGAAAAACTACATTTTAGAGGCAGTAATAATTAATTCAACAAACCTTAATCGAGTCCTCACCATGAGGCAGGCACTGTTCCTGCTGCTGGAGTTAAAGAAGTAAACAAAATGGACCCAAATCTCTGGTCCTCTGAGGATTCCACTCCCGTTAGTAGACTTCTGGTATTAAAATGAGCATAAAGGAAACCAAAAAAGCTCCTTTAGCAAATTCTGTGAAATAGGGTACCTGTGTTTATACCTATGGGTATTTCTTGCTGTACTGCTATCTATGTTTTTGACTTCTGTAGTAGAGATGATTAACAAATTGGATTCTGATTCAAGTAAGTTGTTTTGTCGCTGCTGTTTGTTCATGATAACGTTTTTTCTAAAGATGACTTGAAACAGAATTCCAAGATATATACAATGTGATAAAAACAAGTTAAAGTCAGTCAGAGAACTGAAGAAGAGGGAGAATACAAGTAGGAAAACAAAATAAAGCTAAGGTGACAAGAAGGTACAAAATACATGTAGTAAAGTCCTCTTCCTTGCTAGGCACAGGCCACACACTTTCCTCTATGTTTTCTGGCACGTATCTTAAAAGTAAAAACATCATCATTTTCCATAAATCAAAGAAGAAATCAGTGATCAGGTGATATAAAAATATAGATATTTCTCCCATGGATCTTCATGAAGGGCTCTTCATTGGAAAATAGAGTGAAACACATCCCTACAAAAAAATAAAAAAATGAGTTCCACCGGACTATTTCTTTTACATTTTACTATAGTTCAACCATATTAGCACAAAACATAATTTAGTAAGTGTTATTAAACTAGAAGTCTAAATTAAGAAAATTCTGGAAAATCTCTATACATGTTTATTTGAAAATACATATGTGATTTTTACATTCTCCATGAAGTTATAATAAATCTACTAACATTTGCAGTTAACAAAATACTTTAATATGCATTCTCTGCCAAGACAACTTTCAGGCAGATACTATCATCATCTTCATTTTAACACTGAGAGAATCATACATATTAAATAACTTACATAAGATCTAGCCAAGGAATGGGGAACCAATATTGGAATAAAAGATTTTCAACTCTTAATTTTGTCTTCTTAACAACATACCAATCTACAGTTTTGCGATATCTAATTGACCAAGAAAGTGCTATCATACACAGCTATTTTTTGAAATTTCTTTCAACTTTTTAATTGAGGTCCTATATACCAACTGTAGAGAGTGTAAAGTGCACTAATATTAGGTGTAGAAAATGATGAAATATTCATATCTTTATGCCTATGTAACAATCATCCAAATCAAGATATAGAACATGTCCAGCAGCCTAGAAGTTTCCCTTGTGCCCTTTCTTGGTCAACACTTATTCTCCCAGAGGTAATCAATATTCTGGCTTATATTATTATTGATTAGTTTTATCAGTTCTTGAACTTCATGTAAATGGATTCATATTATATATACTTTTTTGTGTCTGGTTTCTTTTGCTCACCATAGTATCTGTGAGATTCATTTATGAAGTCGTGTGTATCATAGTTGGGTCTTGTTCTTTTTTTAAAAACAGTGTTATTGACATCTGTCCTATAGCAGGAACATTTTTTTTTTATAATTTTATTTATTTATTTATTTTTCCCCCAAAGCCCCAGTAGATAGTTGTATGTCATAGCTGAACATCCTTCTAGTTGCTGTATGTGGGACGCGGCCTCACCATGGCCGGAGAAGCAGTGCGTAGGTTCGCGCCGGGGATCAAACCCAGCTGCCAGCAGCAGAGCGCGCACACTTAACCGCTAAGCCACGGGGCCAGCCCGACATCTGTTCTATATAAGATAAAATTCACCAATTTAAACTACACAGTTCAGTGGTTTCCAGTATATTCAAAGAGTTATGAACTATCACCAAAATCTAATTTAAAACATTTTTAACATCCCCCAAAGTATGGAAATTTTGAACATTTCTTTCAACAAAGAGCATCCCATTCCATATTTTGGAAACAAAAAAAAAGAAATCCCATACATATTAGCAGTCATTCCCCATTCTTGCCTACTGCCTTTCCCCTCCCAAACCTGCCCAGCCCCAAGCAAGCACTAGTCTACTTTCCATCTCTACAGATTTGCCTATTCTGGACTTTTTATATAAGTGGGTCCATATAGATATGTGGTCCTTTGTGACTGGCCTTTTTCACTTAGCATAATGCTTTCAAGGTTCATCTCTGCTGTAGCATATATCAGCATTTCTTTTTTATTGCTGAATAATATTTCATTTTAAGAATATACCAATTTTGTTCATCCATTTATCAGGTGGTGGACATTGGGCTGCTTCCACTTTTTGACTATTATGAATAATGCTGCTTTGAACATTCTTATCCAAGTTTTTGTGTGGACCTATGCTCTCTTTTCTTAGGGTCTATACCTAGGAGTGCAATTGCTGCGTCATTATCTATGTTTAGCATTTTGAGGAACTGCCAAACTGTTTTCAACAGTGGCTGCACCATTGTACATTCCCACCAGCAGTGTATGTGGTCTCCAACTTCTCCACATCCTCACCAACACTAGCTATTGCTTTGTAGTAGGATTTGAAATCAAAAAGTGTAAGTCCTTCCACCTTGTTCTTTTTCAAGATTGTTTTGGCCATTCTGGGTTCAGATTGTCAATTTTTTCAAAAAAGGCAGTTAGGATTTTGATAGTGTTGATATTGAATTTGTAGATCAATTTGGGTAGTATTTCCATCCTAACAATGTTAAGTCTTCTGATTCATGAACATGGAGTATCTTTCCATTTATTTGTATCTTCTTGCATTTCTTTCAACAATTTTCTATAATTGTAAACGTCTTGTACTTCTTTTGTTAAATTTTACTCCTAGATATTTTATTCTTTTTTCTGTTCTTACAAATGTGATTGTTTCTTAATTTCATTATTGAGTTGTTCACTGTGATTAAATGAAAGCACTATTGATTTTTAAAAATATTTATCTTGTATCTTGCCACATTGATGAACTTGTTTATTATTGGTTCTTTTTCAATGCAGTATAATATTTCATTGTTATCTTTTATCCTGTTGAGAAACATTTGAATTCTTCTCAGTTTTTGGATATTCTGAATAATACTGCTATGAACATTTTGAACATGCTTTTTTTGTGGACACAGACACTCACTTATCTCAGATATATACCACTAAGCAGAATTTCTGGGTCACTCTGTAGGCCGATGTTTAGCTGCAAGTCAGTTTAGAGGCTTTGCTTTTGTTTCCATACTTTGACTAGAGCAATAGCCAGTTTGAATTAATTCACAATGATTTCTATTTATTAGTGATTAATTGGTATTATCAAAACTGAAGAAATGGAAAAGATTCCAATAGACTAGATTTAATATAATGAGTGTTAAGGTACAAGATTGATGGGAGAGTAATAGAAAGAATGAGAATAAGGGGAGGAGAATGTGTAGCTTAAAAAGCATACTCAGTAGATTTTGTTTTTCTTGTATAAAATGTAGAAGGTAAAAACTGAAAATATTTTTTAAGGGTGAGAAAGACTGATTTGGTGGTCATTTATAGACATGGTTTAAATAGAAATAACATACCAGTCTCCTTCCTACCTGCCAATCCTTTCCTCTGTAGCTAAGTCTCCTCTGAAATGTAGTCTTCAAATGTTGCATTAAAAGTAGTTAAAAGAAAAACAGTAGTTTAAGTTAAATGCAAAGAAATAAGTTTAAAGAAGTAATTTAAAGATCTTTTCCCCACAGTGTACCTCTTCTCTCATGAAAGCAATTATCAGAAAAATGTACAAATATGTAAAATGTAAAAATTATGTAAAAATGTAAAAAAGTAAAAATTAATTTTTACTAGAAAAATTAACTAAAGAATGGTGGTGAGGTTAAAATTTTTATGCTTGAACAAAATCCTAACCTATTTGGAGGAACCTTGAACAGGTTACCCAAAATCTTTTTGCATGCAAGATAATGAAAAAAATCAGGAAAACGTCTTTTAAACTTTAATTTAATGAAAAGGAGGTAGAACTATACATTTCAACACTGGCAGAATTTCAGCTCTTAATGAGAAATGAAAAGGAAGCCAAATATGAAGAAAAATTGTTAAGTATATTTAAAGTTTGAGTAATTTATTTTGTGAGCACTTTATAGAACATTTTGATTTAGTACTTTTGGATACAGATGATAGATTAAAGTTCTTTCTTTTAAAAGTCAACATAGTTAATGATCTGAAAGTTTAAAAATTTCTTGGGTTTAAGAGCACTGCTTTTATAAACATCATTTGTATCCCTGTTTTCTTGCTGTATTTTTCTACTCTTCTTTTCCTAACCTTTTCTTTGATTATTTCAGTATCTGTGTTTATGACTTTTCCAATATATTGACTCCATAGTTTGGTCACCCTCTTTGTTTTCCAACAACTTCTCTGGCTGTTTGTTTCACCTGGAACTGATGAAGATTCCCAGCTCTGAAATTCTGCTTTTGGATCAGACTTCCATTCATCTCTCTCACTGTTACTCTCACAGAACCTGTTCTTCTCTCTCACTGAAAAACGTCCCCTCCTTTGTGTCCCACCCTGTAATTACCTGTTTGAGCCTTACTACTTCTCTGGTGAATCATTATAATTAATGATCTTGATAGCTACACAGAAATACTCCCTCCTTTGAATTTCTGGCTTCTGGGCTTTGCTAATTTCCAATTTGGGGTCAATAACAAAATCAGTTCCTTCAGTGTCACTTTTGGAAGCTGTTTTCCTGGAGAAGGTCACCTGACAATTATGACTGGCTGACTATTCGAAGAGGAAGTCAATTGACTTCTTCTGATAGACTTCTTCTGTACATAGAGCCTCAATGTTCTCATAGAACCATGACCCGTTTGACAATTAGTCACCTCCTACTTATTCTCCAGCAAAGGCTATTCCAATCCCAACTCCTAATTCCCACCTGAGCCCCCTCTGTCCACTTTTCTCAAATCAGGAGATTCATCAATTTGCCTCCTCTCTTTTCTAAAAGCTCCTCAACGATCCTCTCATTCTTTCCGTTCTATTATTTTTCCTTTTTCCCTCCAATATGAGTCCCTGCATAGGTGCCTTTGACCCCATCTGCATGTTTTGAACCCCACTCCATCACTTACCTTTCTTTCATGGTCAATTTCTTGAAATTATCTATTCCTGTCTCTAAGGAAATAGTCCTTTCCCTAAGCCAGTGGTTCTCAACTGGAGATGATTTGTCCTCCCAGGGGACATTTAGCAATGTCTGAAGATATTTTTGGCTGTCACAACTGGTGTGTGTGTGGGGGGTGCTACTGTATCTATTGATTAGAGGCCATGGATGCTGCTCAACATCCAACAATGCACAGCACAGACCCCCATAGCAAAGAATTATCCAGCCCGAAATGTCAGTAGTGCCACGGTGGAAGAACGCTGCTCTCAGCCTAAGTCAAGCCCAAATTTTGCTTCTCCAGGAAATTTAAATAATATATTTTTATGACCATATCTACCTCTTTGAGTCCTTCCTTCCTCTGTCTCCCACTTTTTTCATTAGAAATTTTCTAGAATGGAAGTCAATACTTGCTGGCTTAATTCCCTTAATCTCCACTCATATCACTGAAAAACACATGATAATGATGAAAATTACTAGCTACCAGACATTATTAAGGTCTTTAACAGATTCAGCTTTTCCCCGAGCTCCTCACAATGACCTTGGGAATGAATGAAGTAGATGAGAACACTTCTTTCATCCTAACTTTTGAATTGATTATTAGCAACAGAAGACTATGACCTTGAACTGAGATACTTATTCAAGCATTTGCTTTATTATGGTGGATAAAAAATTATCCTTGCTGATTTTTGTGTTGAGAAACACTGGACAACAGCTTCATGAAACAAATATTTTTATAGATACATTTAAAATCCAATTGTGTAAAGTAATTTTCTACAATATAATGAGTATTTGCCAGCAATAATAGAATCAATCAAAAAATAGTCAGATTGCTTGTACAGATGGGGCCAAATCTGTTAGGCTCTTCTGTGGGTATGATTCCCCACAAAATTAGGCATGGTGCCCCTTGAAAATATCAACAGATGCAGCACCATTCATGGAGACACCTTGCCCCAATCATTTGCTTCTCTATCTTCACAGAGTGTTTAAATAGGATATTAACACACGAAAAACAACAAATTTCTAGTAAAATGGGAAATAATCCTAAATTCTTCCTCTACCTTGTAACTAACATAGCCAGTTGAAGGAGTTGCTCAGAATCTCTGAAGTCAGAATTGAATTCTTATTTTTCATCTTAGGGGAAAAATGATGAAACATCATAGGAAACAACCCTATAAAGCTCTTAATCCTAATAATAATGAGTAGCTTGCAAGGTTGGATTATTCTTTCACAGAGTTTAAAAAATTTTTCAGCTCTATCCAGTAACTAACAAATCTCCAGTCTCATACAAATCAAACTCTGCAATGAAAACAGAGCTGGTGATGAAGAGAGGGGCTCTGAGTTTAGATATTTTAAAAACCTGCAATGTAGATTGCTGCATTAGTTGTTTTTTAAATTAATCGTCAACCTATTTTTTTTTTTTTTACTGAAAAAGGCCTTTGAGAATATTCTCTTAAGGAATTAAAGAAACTGACTCATTAGGGATCCAGAGAACTTTTTTGTCCATTTTATGACCCAAGTGGCTTGAACTCTCACCAAGAGGAGATATAGTGAAATTTCTACCAAAGTATCCTGAACATATACCACTAAACTCTATCAAATTCATTTAATTTTTTCTAAATTGACGTTCAATATAACAGCATCTTATTTATTAGCCAATGACACAGGTAGAAAAAAATTTTTTGGACAAGTGGCCTGACTAGGTTGGTGGCAGGGTCTTGAGAGTAGAAGTGGAAGTATTTCAAGAACAGGAGTAAAACCCTAATCCTAAAAGTGACACATGCCATTACTATTGGTAGATTTGGATTATTTTCCCACATAGAGAAATGATTTAATTCACAATCTCTTCTTCTAAGAAATTGACACATACTCTTTTTACTCTTTTCAAGGAACTTGTTCAGAAATTGAGAATATCTATAATGAATGAGAATATCCATTATGAATGCTGATAAACATATACCATAACTATCCAAAAAAGGAATGATAAAATTTATAGATGACAATTTTAATTCTCTCTAAATTATTTATTTTTTAAAAATTCAAAATCAAGAAGATAAAGAAGAAGATAGCTAAAGAAATTAAACAGGATTCTTGTTTGACAGTAATTGGAAACCAGTGATTGGAAGCACTTAGTGCAACATGTTCTACAAAGAATTTTTTTAGTTTTATTTTTTTGGTTCTTTTTGAGCTCTTCATCCTTTCAATGCTGCTTGAGGAAACAAGTGTGGAATTGGTGTTGAAGTACTTTCCTCACGGGAGAAAAAAGTTTTGAAAAGAGAGTTGCATTTTTAATAGACTAAATTACATCTTATTTCAAATTTTAGGAAAGAATCCCTTCATTGTTAATCTAAGGTTGAATGTTTTTTCTTCTGACAATGGAAGATGACTCCAGAAGAAAAAGCAGTTTGTGAGCACAGTTCAAGGAATTTCTGGTTTATTGCTGTAGCATATGTTAGGTAATGTTTTCTATTTGGCATTTATGTCAGGAAGCAAATGGCACCCTCAGAGGATTTAACTGAAAATTTAATGAAGGGACTACTTGCAGACTTGTAAGTAGGGTTGAGGGAAACAAAAAAGAGATTTGAAATATCGAGACACTAACAACAGCTGGAAGCCTGTACTGTCCTTAGTCCTGATGTGCCCATCAGAGGAAACTGTTAGTAGAATATGGAGGCAAGAGCCGTGGAAGTGGGTCCACCTGACAGGAGCTGCAATTTTAGGTAGATAAACTGTACTTTCCAGGCTCCCGTGTCAACTGGCTTCCCTCCTGGTTGGAGCGATTGGAAACAGCGGTGGGAAATTGGAGGGCAAGAGGAAGGAAGAAGAGACAGTGATTTCCTCCTCTGTCTCCTTCATGGCTCTATTTCCTGTTGGACAGGCCACCACGGTTCCAGCTACTGCCTGGTAAGCCTGGCCCCTAGGCTCCAGCCATACCACCTTTTCCTATTTAGCAGTGGAAGTGGGTTCCTTGTGTTGCTAACCTCTGGCTTGGCTCACTGTCCTGTCTTGCTTTTCAGCTCTTATCACTTTTGAAACCAATTCACAGCTTTAATTCCCTCCATTTGAAAAACTAAAAATTGTTTATCTTTCTCTGTTTCACCCCGACACTTATTTTATATTTTTAATTGCTACTTTGAACGGCATCTTATTTTCCCTTCTTATCTATCATCTGTATCTTATTATCTGTTTGGTTATTGTTTGTATAGAGGAATGACTTTATAACTACCAACCTGGCTGTACTCTGTTATTAAATGTTTATCGATTCCTTTGTGTTTTCAATGGTGATAATCATATCTAGGAAAAAATGCTTACACCTCTTATTTCTTTTGCTTTTCTTATACCATTTAACAAGACTTTGTCATGTGTTTGACGGTAGTGGTGATAGCAGCTTTCTTTTCTTGATTATAATCTCAATTGGAATGTGTCTATAGTTTTTCCATTTTGGTGTAATGTTTGTTACAGTTTTTTAGATATATAGATGTTTACAAATTTAGGAAGTTTCTCTCCGTTTCTGAATGTTTTAATAAAAAATTGATGGCAAACATTTACCATTGATTTTACAGCATCTATTGAAATAATCATATAATTTTCCTTCTTTAATTCCTTAATATGGTGTATTGCATGGATAGATTTTCTGATGTTGAAACTTTCTTGCATTACTGGGATAAATACTGCTTATTCATGACTTTTTTTTTTTTACAAGCTTGTTGATATCACTAGCTAGAAGGTTTTGTTCTGTCTGTCTCTCATCTATTTAATTAACTTTGGATCCACGTTCATAAGTATGGAGTATTTAATTATCTTTTGTAAGCATTCTATCCTATTAAGGTTTTCAAAATTCCAGCTTTCGATTTTATGAATCTTCTTTATTGTTTCTGTGTGTTTTATTTCTTTAATTACTTATTTTTATTTTTGCCTTCCTTCTAGTTTCATTGGATTTGCTTTATTGCTATTTTCCCAACTTCCTTCATTGTTCATTTTTTTAAGTATTTTTAATTTTCTGCTGTATGCATTTAAAGTATAAATTTCCTACTGAATATTGCTTTAGCTGTGGGCTACAATTTTTGATAAAATGTTTACACAGTTTTCCACCTCTTAGTGATTTTAGATTTCACTTAGGATTTTTTCCCTTTGATGGAAGAGTTATTTAGTAACAAGTTATTTAGTTTTTATACATATGCAACTTTAAAAATTATTATTTGTTATTGATTTCCAATTTTTTCCTAATGACCAGATAATGTAGTAGGTACGATATTGTTGTTGTTTTTTTTTAATTTATTGAGGTTTTCAGTGGAACCTCTAACCTCTAACATAACTAATTTTTGTGAGTGTTGTCTATTCCAAGAAATATGTGTTCTCTCTTTGTTGGGTGTCAACTTCCATATAGATCTATATGCTAGTTTTGATACTTCAATTATTTCTATTTTTGCTATACTTAATTTATTTGTTTCTGAGAGGGACATGTTGAAATTTTTAATTCCAGTTGTTTATGTATCTATTTTTCACTTTATTTCTATCAGTTGTTGCTCTACATTCTTTGAGTCTATAGTCTTAGATGCATATGTTCATGATCTTATATCTTTTTGATATGCTTTTTCTTTTCCCAGCATATATTGTTACTCTTTATCTTTTATGCCTTGATTTTTATTTTGTCTGATATTAATATTGCTACTTAGGCTAACATTTGATTTGTTTTCTGGTTTATTAATCTTGATGTCATAAATCTCCAATATTGATTCTAAAGGTTTTGAAATTTTGCCTTTTACATATAAATCATTAATCCATCTGGAATTGATTTTTATCTATGGTATGAGATAGGGATCTAATTTCACTTTTTTCCCCACAGATCTGAAATGTCAGCTCTGTTATATAACAAGTTTCCACATACATGTTATACTGGTTCTGGGCTCCCTACTCAAATCTATTTGTCTATCTTTGCACAAAATACTTTGGTCTTACGAGTTTTATACCAAGTCTTAATATCATGTAGAGCAAGTTCTTATAAGTGTTCTTGTTTTTCCTCCCAAGTATTCTTTATGAGTATCTTGGTCCTTTGCTCTGCCATATAAGTTTTAGAAAAAGCTTGTTGAACTATGGAAAATCTTAATGCCTCTTTTTTGGAATGCCTTGAACTAACAGCTTGACAATATTGCATCTTATATTCATGACAATGGCTGTTGTCCCAATTGGTCATGGTATTCTTTAATGTTATTCATTAAATTTTTATAATTCTTAATGTAACAGGGATTCACTTAGAGCACTGAGTCTGTTCCTCATCATTGCCTAGCTCTTTGTAGGGCTAAAGTGATAAACACATGACAAAAGACAATCCCCTGTATATAGTGTGTCTTGGTCTGCTTGAGCTGCCATAACAGAATACCATAGACTGAGTGGCTTAAACAACAAAAACTTATTTTCCTATAGTTTTGGAGGCTACAAGCTCAAGATCAAGGCGGCAGCCAATTCAATTTCTGGTGAAAGCTCTCTTCCCAGCTTGCAAATAGCCACATTCTCGCTGTGTCTTTATATTGGGGGTACGGGGGAGTGCAAGTGAGCACACACACAAGCCCTCTGGTATTTCTTCTTATAAGGACACTAATCCTATTGGATCATGGCTGCAGTCTTATTACCTCATTTAACCTTGATTACCTCCATAAAGGCCCTATCTCCATATACAGTCGCATTGGAAGTTAGAGTTTCAACATAAGACTTTTAGGGGACACAATTCAGTCCATAGCATAGTGCTACCAGGCTCTTCCTGTTGTAGATCTTTGTTTCTAAGGGCTGGAGGTAACAGTCACCACTGCCAGGCCAGCCATAACTCTCCACCTGACCACCTTCCTAGTCCCCATCCTCTTACGTTCTGGCAGTTACAGTTTCATTCAATATGATTGTAAAGATGTTTGAGGGGTGTTCCTCAAGAAACTCAGAAAGACAGAATCGTGCAGGAGGATGTTGCTCATTTTTCTTATTGCCCCAGGTCCAGGTGGGGAAGGTGGAAAAGGGATGAAGTATTTACACCGTTCTTTCCATTCTTTTAATCAGGAAGGGGTGCACTGCCTCATGGGGCAAAGCATCACTTGGTCACACTCTGGCTTTTCTCCATCCAATTCCATCAGCCTTATAGTTAGAAATTCCTTCCAGATGCTGGCCTTAAATCAGTTGTATTAATTTTCAGATTTTCTGTAAGTTTTTCTAACTCCGAAGATATTTTAGTTGGAAGGGAAAGAGGCTAGCTCAACACCCTTTTAAATGGAAACGCCCAATGTTACCAGTTTTAACATAAATAAATTTATGGTTTTTGGCCACCAAAAAATACAAACACCCAGAATACTGAGTGTTGAAACTGGAATTTTTATGAGTGTTTAATAAGGTCCATATTTTCAATCATGACTATTTTTACTTTTTTATGGGCATATCATCAATACTGTGAAAATTCTAGAGGCCAAATAAATGAGGAGAAGCCTGCCAGAATCATATATGATATGGAAATGGATTTGGATGTTTTTGAAGATTTTCCTATTTTTGTTTTTCATATGTATCCCAAGAGTATAATAGTTCCGTTAAATGCTTTCCTGAGGGGGAAGTCTTTTGTGATTTTGATCGATAGCAATTCTGTTTCAGTTATATATGATATTATATGATGGTAACCTAATGCCAAATTAATATTTCCATAGTTTTCCAGTGTTGATTATAAGCAATTCATACAAATGTGTTCCATCTTTTATATTTTGAAGACTGAGATGGAGTTCTAAATTGAATAAAATTCATCGTTTTCAGGGTCAAAGTTTATCTTTATAAGCTCTTGCAGCCAGGCCTTGCCTTGTTATAACCACATATACTATAGTGTTTTAAGAACATAGACTTAGGAGTCAGGCACTTCTACTTAACCTTGAGTGAAGAATTAAAACTACCTGTCTTAACTTTCTAATACACAAAATGTAAATTATAATAATACCTACCTTTACCTTATAGTGTGTATGTGACATTTACAAGATGTATTTGGCATAGTGCTTGCCATAAGTGAACATTCCTTAAAAGTTGGCTATTGTTAAGTATTAATGTCCTTATGAATTATGCCAAAGACTAAATGAGGTTTTCTTCTGGTTATATGTCTTCTAAAACAGTTTTTCCAAACCAAATGATACTACATATGAACAAGCTGTCCACACCTGAATCCCATAAGTGAGAAAAAAGGTAAGCTTAACAAGTTTTGCTGAGGGGAGGGGTCTTAGAAAATCATAAAATATGCCTGCTCCTTGAAGTCTTAGAGGATGATGGCAAAATCTCATTGCGAGCGTGTTATTTGGCCTATATTGAGAATGGAAACACATACAGCTGTTGGAAACATGGCACTTAATAACCATGCCTTAGTATTTTCCATCCCAAACCAATTAAGAAAATACAATATAAGCTCTTGTTAAAAAGAAGTTAGAATTTTGTCCTTCCAGGAGTTTCAAACATCTAGTTTTCATCTCAAGCATCTAGTTTTTATCTTAAATGTCAAAATGGAAGAATTATTCCAATAAAGATATCTGCTCTCTATGTGCTAATCCATTGTTCAAAGAACAACATTCTGATGTATGATTTTTTTTCCTGTGAATGGCCCTCCTGACCAGCGAAGTAGTGGCCGATGCCCCAGGTTAGCCTCACCTTGGCCACCTTGTGCTAGGGAAGAAAGATGGATAAAAGCCACTGGTGGCGATGTCTCTTCTCTTCTTTTTAATTGCCCTCAGCCATTAAAAAGTCTTGCTCCAAACATGCACCCTCCACCTGTATGTAACTGCACTTAGCCCTTTGCATTAGAAGTTGGTTTAATAATCCTCAGTGGCTATTTGATTATTCCTCATAGGGGTATTGCCTCTACTCAAGTGGTTTATTAAATTATTCATTCTGATCACATAAACTATTGTCCCGGCTAGCTATTGCTGCATAACAAACTACCTCAAAACTTAGTTGGTTAAAACAGCAAGGATTTCATTTTTTCATGATTTTTGTGGGTCAGCAATTTAGGCAGGATTTGGTGGGGTGATTCTTGACTAGAGTCACTTGGTGGTATTCAGCTAGTAGCTAGTCTGGTGTCGAGGATCCAAAACACGCCTACTGGCTTGACAGAATGGCTGTAAGGCTCCTTCACATGGTGTCTACAGCAGGGTACATGGACTTTTTACATAGCTGATGACTTCCCCAGAATGAACATTCCAAGAGAAGATGGAAAGTGGAAGACTTCTTCTAACCTGGCTTCTGAAGTCATGCAGGATCGCTTCCACCTCATTCTATTGGTAAGAAGGGAGTCATAGGCCTAGCCCTGATATGAGGAGAGGGTGGGTGAATACGCAAAACTATGAGTCCTGAGGACATGGTTCATTGGGCAGCTGTCTGTAGAGACTAGTCTCTCTGAGAGGAGTCTAAACCACGACAATTCTCTCAATTTTGATGTAATTCCAGTGATGCTTTTGAAGCCCTTATAAATTGGCACCTTGAAAACCACCTGGTTGGTATACCTCTTAATTAGACTCTGTCAATGTCAATAACCTGTATTAGTTGTTCTGCAGGGTACATCTACAGTATTCTCTGTGGATATTTTGTTGACCTGAGTTCATTTAAGAGCCTGATGTGTGAACTGATAAAAGAATCTAAGTTTGCAACACTGAAGCTCAGATCATCCACTGCACACCCCACTCCCACGAAAATCTGGCTGGAATACTCAGCTAGCCCCATTTCATTACCATATAGCTTAGTTTGACTCCAGACTTAATATATAACATCCCTCTAGTTTTATACGTCACTGTAATTCAGATCTTAAATACTTGTTGCCCAGGGTCTGCTGATTCTACTGCTGGATGCTGTTTATTATTGAAATAGCCTTCTTCCTATTCTCCCTGCTTCAGTCCTTCCTCTCAGCAATCTAATCTATTGTAAATCTAGTGATCCTTTGAAAATCCAAGATAGATCATGATGCTTCTCTGCTTGGAGCCCTTCAATGACTGCCCTTCTTACTTAATGAATCCAAAGTTCTTTTTTTTTTTTTTTTTAATTTTTTTCCCCCCAAAGCCCCAGTAGATAGTTGTATGTCATAGCTGCACATCCTTCTAGTTGCTGTATGTGGGACGCGGCCTCAGCATGGCCAGAGAAGCTGTGCGTCAGTGCGAGCCCGGGATCCGAACCTGGGCCGCCAGCAGCGGAGCGCGCGCACTTAACTGCTAAGCCACGGGGCCGGCCCTAACTCCAAAGTTCTTACAGTGACTTATGAAGCCCTATGTGATCTACACTCCCTTCTTTCTCTCTATTGTTATACATTTGTTCATTCATCCATTCATTCAAAAAATATTTATTTAGTACCTACTATGTACTAGACACTATCTCATGTGCAGAGAATGCAGCAGTGAACAAAGCAGAAAAAAATATCTATCCTTATGGAGGTCCCCCCTTGCTCATTTTTCTCCATTCACATTGGTCTCCTTGCTTTTTCTGGAACATTCCAAGCACAGTCCCATCTCTGGGCCTTTGTGTTTGCTGTTGTCTCTGCTTCAGAATGCTCTTCTCCCAGATATCCACATGACTTGTTCCCTCACTTCATTTAGTTCTTTATGTTCAAATGTCACCTCCACAGAGTCTATTTCTTGACCACCCTATAGAATATAGTAGCTGTCTCATACCATAGTTCCTTCCCCTGTTATCTTATTAATACCTATCACCATATGACAAACTGTATGTTTAATTGCCTGCTTGTTTATCATCTGGCTCTTTCCACCAGAATGGAAGGTCTGTGAGGGCAGGGCTCATCTGCGTCATTTAGTGTTACAGCCCGGTCTGAGTCATACAGGCTTTCAATAAGTGCTTGTTGAATGAGTTTCTGGATTCAGTAATATGAATTCCATTAACAAAAACCAAAATAGCTCCTCAATAATTAGAATTTACCTCCAGTAGCATAAAGAGAGAGGCAGCAGAAGCCCTACTCTGTGGTTCTACAGAAAATTAAAGGCCTCATTTGTACTTCATTAAGATATATGGGAGAAGGATCTTGAGTCATTATCTTTAGATTATCCATATTTTTATATGCATGCATTATGTTCACTCCCAATTTATTCTGTTAGGCAATGAAATAGCAAATGTTGATTTACTGTAATTAAAAAGCTACTCAAATCAAACCAACACCACTTAAAGTTACGTTATATTAAATGGACCATCATATATCATGTAGTAACTACAACTATACAAATAAAACGGAGAACTGGACAGAATTTTAAAAAATTTTGTCACTGATGATTCTCAAATTCATCAACTTAGGCACAAAACACCACTTATTTGTTATTCGGAGAATTTAGATAATTCCTTGATATACCATGCCACTTATGTAGACAGATGCACTTCGATCTTTTCTACCCTGAACTTTTAAGTTACGTAAGATTTTGACTTATTTAAACAATATTAACTCAAAAAAGGAAAAAAGTAATAATTGATGCTGAGTCTTCCAGTAGATCTGAAGCAATATAAAATAAATTAAAATCATTACTCATGAAGGAAATATTAATATCATTGATAATTTCATACAGAGTTCAGCAAATCAAGACTGTAGGACAAATCCTGCCTACCACCTATTTTTGTTCACCCTGAGAGCTAAGAATGGTTTTTGTATTTTTAAATGGCTGAAAAAAAGTCAAATGAAGAATATTGCATGACGTGAAAGCTATATGAAACTCAAGTTTCAGTGTCCATCAATATAGTTTCACTGGAACACAGCCACGACTGTTTGTTTACATATTGTCAATGGCTGCTTTCACACTAAAGTAGAGTTGAATAGTTTCAAGAGAGATCATTTGGTCCCCAAAGCCTAAAATATAAACTATCTGGACATTTTCAGAAAAAGTTTGCTGACTCTGATTTAGTACGGTGGTCTTTCCCATATTTTATCTGTAGACCATGTGCATCAGAAATAAATGGAGAAAAAAAAAATAAGTACAGATTCTCCATCTCTCCCTTAGATATTTTTGTCCAGTCATTCTAGAGCAGTTTCTGGGCTCCAGCCTCCGGGCCTAGAAGGCTCTGTTTGGGAGTACATAGCATCAGAAGGTTTGGGACTCACTGACTCGCTACATATGGAGTGCTGCAATTTGTCCTTCTAATAAGTCAACTGTGGTGTTATTTCCTTGTTCATCATATCTTATTCATTCTGTGTGTTATTGTAAATAACATTTTCAGAAGGCAGATTAGTTAGTAATGACAGCACACATTTTTCTCAGGGTTTATTTTGTTTACATCCTTGGAGTATCTTTAGTTACATGCTTATGTTAATATAGTAATTTAAATAGGGGAATATAATTTAAAGAGACAAAATCCATAAAGGAATATCGTAGACTAAACTACTTGCCATGTAGAACAGATTAGGTACCAACATTCATAAGCAAAACTCTCACTGGTTTCCCCTTAATTTAGATTTGAAGTGAAGACGGTGCTCAATTGTGAATCATGCCTGGAGAAAAAAGGGAATTGGGCTTATTTATTGAATGAAACATAGAAATCTGTATTCTAGTACATTACACAGAAACAAAGAAATTAACTCAGATGTGCTGCATCTATCACTCCATATTGAGTTTAGGTAAGGATTTTTGACTTGACTCCTTTAAAATAGAATTAGAAATGCTATTAGATTCCTGAGAAACCCTCATAGACTAAACTCTCTTTCAGTCTCTTTCTGGCTCTATTTAATATTTCTATGACTCATTTATCATATGAAACTATTTATACTTTATAAAGTCATTGTTATTTTCTTCAGGGGTTCATTATTAAAAGGCTTAATTTTAAAATGAAAATATTTTCTTAGTGACGGGTCACATAGGCAATAAATAAATATTAAATAACAATATGATTTGTATGACTTTAAATAAAGAGAGAGAAAGTGAATATTAATTCTATTCTTGCTATCTTGCTAGTTGAGCTAGAAGAATACTCATTGCAGTTATGGAGGTTTTTTCTGTTTTTAGGTAAACTTTTTCTAACGGAAATTTTCATTGAGCTAATTGCAGATTCACATGAAGCAGTAAGAAATAATAGAATGACCCCGTGCACCCTTCACCTAGTTACCTAGTTCCATTACTCTAATGGAAATTTTTTGCAAAACTATAGTATGATATCACAACTAGGATACTGACATGCGTGCACTCCCCCTGTCTTATTCATACTTCCCCAGTTGTACTTCTGATCCTTCGTGTGTGTGTTTAGTTCTCTACAATTTTATCACATATGTAAGGTCACTCCTGCTCTTTTATTATTTTTTAAACTGATATATCTTTTTCCATTTTTTAAATTTCAATGTACCTATGTTGAATTTGAAGTGACTTTCTTGTAAACAGCATGTAGTAGGTCTTTTTTTTAATCCACTCTTCAATCTCTGTTTTTTGATTGATGTGTTTAAATAATTTACATTTTAGGTAATTATTGACATAATAGAATTGTCTGCCATTTTATTTATCTACTCTTTTTTGTTTCTTCTGGTTCCCATTCCCATTTTTCTCTTTTCTTGCCGCCCTGTGGGTTACTTGAACATTGTTAGAGTTCCATTTTGACTTATAGTGTTTTTGAGTGTATCTCTTTGTGTAGTTTTCAGAGTGGCTGCTCTGGGAATTGCAATATAGTATATACATGTGACTGATCACAGACTACTGGTATCAATATTTTTGAGTGAAGTATGGAAACCTCATTTCCATTTAGGTTCCTTTACCTTTTTCACTTTTAAATATCATTATGTTGAGTATCAGATGGTTTATATATTTTCTGTCAATTATTGAATATGGTTCATAAAACTCATGAGGAAAATGATAGTTAATTGTATGTACCTATATTTCTGGTCTTTCCATGGTTCTTTCTTCCTGATACTTCAAGTTTCTTTATTTTCTTATTTTATTTCTGTTTAAAGAGTTTCCTTCAACCAATGTTCAAGGATAGGTCTGCTGTAACAAAATCTTTTTATATTCCTTCATCTGAGAATGTCTTTATTTCCGCTTCATTCTTGGAGGATAGTTTTGCCAGCGTAGTGGGTTGACTTGTGGTCCCTGAAATATATGTCCACATCCTAATCCCCAGAACCTGTGAATATGACCTAATTTGGAAAAAGGTTTTACAGATGTAATTAAGTTAAGCATCTTGAGATGAAACCATTCTGGATTATTTAGGTGGGCCCTAAGTTCAATGACAATTTATTAAACCAAAGGAATGCCTGGAACCACCAGAAATTGAGAGAAGCAAAGAATGAATTCTCCCCTAAAACCCAGAAGGAGTACAGCCCTACTGACATCTTGAGTTGGGGCTTCTGCTCTCCAAAACTTCAAGAGAATAAATTTCTCTTGATGTAAGCCATTCAGTTTGTGGAAATTTGTTGCATCTGCCCTAGTGAACTGATATAGCCAAATATAAAATTTGTGGTTGACAGTTCTTTTTTTCAATATTTGAATATTGTTGTGCCACTTCCTTCTGGCCTCCATGGGTTCACATGAGAAATCTGTTGCCATTCAAATTGGCATTTCCCTGTAGTTAATATGTTGTTTCCTCTGGCTGCTTTTAAGGTTTTTTTCTTTGTCTTTAGTTTTCAGAAGTTTAATTTTGAGGTGTCTTAGCATGGATTTCTTTGGGTTTATCTTGTTTGGGATTCACTCAGCTTTTGGAATCTATAAGTTTGTGTCTTGCACCAAATTAGGAGTGATTTCAGCCATTATTTCTTTGAATATTCTTTTAACCTCACTCTCCTTTTTCCTTCTGGAACTCTGATGATTCAAATGTTGGATCTTTTGTTATTTCCCCACAGATTCCCAGGTTCTCTTCATTTTTTTTCTTTTCAGTTTTCTTTCTGTTGTCAGATCTCAAAAATTCCATTTTTATGTCCTCAAATTCACTGATTCTATCTTATTCATCTCCACTCTACTATTAAGCCCATGCACTGATTTTCTTAATTTCTGTTATTGTATTTCTCATTTCTATAATTTCAACTTGGTGCTTTTTAAATAACTTTTCTTTCTTTGCTGAGATTTTCTATTTTTTCATTCATTTCAAGGAAATTTGTACTTGATTATGGAAGCATTTTGATGACAGCTGCTTTAAAATCCTTGTCAGACAATGCCAACATCCAATTCATCTCAGTTTTGGCTTCAATTGATTGTCTTTTCTCATTCAAGTTGTAATTTTTTTGATTTGTGGTATGACAGGTGATTTTTTTAAACATATCTTGGACATTTTGTCTACCGTGTTAAGAGACTCTGGGTCCTATTTAAATCTTTTATTTTAGCATGCAGTCCCTCAGTTTAGGATTATCCTGCAGGTCCTGGCCAACATTTGTAGGCTGTGGTCCCAATGACAGTTTAATTTTTAAAGTGTTTTTGGTGTTATTTTAGTCTGCATGGTTTATCTGGTGCCACTGGGGTCCCATTGGTTTCTAATGATGCCGCCTAAGGGGTGGGAGGGGTTTCTCCATACTGGGCCTCCAGGTTTCTCTCAGTAGGGGAGAGGAGTCTCAGCCTTATGAGGTCAAAGAGGCTTCCCTGGTCAGGCTCCTGTATTGATGGTATTATTCCTGCCTGTGGGAGATGAAGAACATTTCCCAGGCCAGAAGCTTATCATGGCAGGATCTCCCCTGGTGGTGCCCACTGACCACCCCTGTGCCTCTGGGTGGGGGAGTGGAGTTTCAGGCCTGGGGAGACAATGAGACTTCTGGCCAGGCTTGTTGTGGTGAGATCCCTCTTGGTGCTGCTGGGTCCCCTCACTATCTTCTGGTGGATGAGGGGAGTCTCAGGCCCAACGGGGAATGAGAGTGCTTCTCCTGGCCATTTATTGTTAGTGGACCACCAACCAGTTCCCCTTTCTAGTGGTGCTGGACGTTCACCTGGTGTTGTCAGAGGGTCTATTTGATCTGCAGGGGGAGTGAGCCTACCTAGACTGTCTTCCTTTGCTAGTTTTGGGCAGAAAATGTTGAATCGGAGTCATCTTTTTCTTTGGATGGAGGACTGTAAGACATCCGGCTGCTGTGTTTTTCTTCCAGTTCTGGAGTCCCAAATCAGTTTGCCTTCCTCTTACCACCTTTAGAATTCTCCTTTGGTTGACTCTTTTGTTATTTCCAAGGTTTATAGTTTTCCTAGGCGTGGAGGAGCAGGGAGAATTGGGTTTATGGCATCTTCTTTGGACCCAAAGCCTTAGGTAAACTTTTTATTCAAATATAATCCATGTACAGAGAAGGAAAACCCTATGTTATGGTTGAATATTATCCTCCAAAAAGATATGAAGTCCCAACCCCCAGTACCTCAGAATGTGACTTTATTTGGAAATATGGTTGTTGCAATTGTAATTATTTAAGACGAGGTCCTACTGGAGTAGGGTGAGCCCTTAATCCAATAAGACTGGTGTCAATATGAGAAGAGGGGAAGAGACACCGAGATACAGACACATGAGGGGAGAATGTGATGTGACGATAGAGGCAGACATTGAAGTGCTGCAGCTGCAAGGTTTTCAAGTAAACCATGAGAAGATAGGAAGAGGCAAGGAAAGGTTTTCCCTTAAAGATTTCAAAGGGAACATGGCCCTGCCAACATTTTGATTTCAGACTTCTAGCCTCCAGAACTGTGAGACAATAAATTTCTTTGTTTTAAGCCACCCAATTGGTGGTATTTTATTGCAACAGCCCTAGGAACCCATACACCTTCCAGCCAGAGAAATATGATCTGATTATGATACTGAACAACTGGTGGATCACAGAAGTGTCACATATTTTCCTAGTCTATAACTAAATTAAGCGCTACTAGCCATTATCAATTATTTTGAAAGGAGGGAATACAGGACAGTACATGTTTCTTTTTATAACATTTCTATTTAACACCTACTTACTGTGATGCATGGTTAGAGACAAAGCCTTCACTGCTGCTTGGAAACCTTTTATTCATCTCTTGTTGACTCTGTCCATTTCCCCATATTTTTTTTACCATAAATCTCTCCCACGCTTGGCAAATTATTAGTTTCTCCTCTTCTAAGCAAACTCTCCAGATGACTTGCCCTCCTACTCATTTTTTGGAACAGAAATTTCATAAAATGAATCCCCTCAACTCCTCTTTCATATCCTCCAAAGAAGTGTTCAAATCAGCATTGTATCTCCTTCCACATCTTTGTGCAAACATTTGCCTTTGAAGATAAAACTCTGCCCTTGGTCTACTAGGCCCATCCCGGGGGAAAGTGTTAGGTAATGGGAAAAAACATAATTTAGGTATATTTACTGGCATTTCTGGATTTTTCATCCATAAACGAAGGATGTGGGGTCAGATATCTTGGGGATTCCTTACAATCCTAATCATCTGGACCCAATTTCAAGAGATCACTTGTGGTGACAGACAAATCAAAGGACAGGCTGTGCTGGGAGAGGGCAGAAGACCTGTCCAAGAGAGTCCATCTCCTTCCATGACCTACACTACTTTCTGGTGGCAAGCAATGAGCAAAGAAGGGACTCAAGATGGAACTGGAAAACTTTGGAGAGCCAGTCCATGTGACATAGGGGAACCGTGTGCAAAATGAGATGCAAGAACCAAGGGACTCAATAACAGTCAGTTTCACAGTCATACTCTATTCCAGCACTGTCCAGCAGAAATATAATGTGAGGTGCAAATGTGAGCCACATACATGAAAAGCAAAGGGGGAAATCAATGTTAATAATAGGTTAATAATAATATTTTACATTCTTTTTTTATATTAAGTCTTTGGACTCCTGCATGTATTTTTCACTTAAATCATATCTCAATTTGCCGAATTACATTTCAAGTGCTGAATAGCCACATGTGACTGGTCGCTACCATACTGAACAGTGTAGGTCTATACTACATACTATGAGTCACTTCTGCTGTTTCAATCAGCACTAAAACAACCATTTCCTAGTCCTCATCTTCTAGGTTTCTTACTTCCTGCATTTATCACTGGTTTTTCAGTTTTATGTCTGCTGTTAGACCACAAATAAAGGTTTTACGAGGACACTAATAATGCCTGTTAATCATTTCTTACCTTACCAAAATCAAAATATGAAAGAAAACACAGAGGAAAAAAGCCCACAAGTTGTTTAAAGAACTTTTATGTATTTGTATAGTGTTTTATGATTTACCATGTCTTTTTGCTACAGTGCCTTGTTTAATTCTCACAATGATGCCATGAGGTTTTCCAACCACTGTTTCCATTTGCTTCCTAGCACACTTGACGTGTCAACATGCCCAAAGCTAAAATGATAATTATTCCCTTCTGTACTTGTGTTTCTTTCTGTTTTCTTGAGCTTAAGGAGGCTTGTACCACCATTTGCCACATCAGCCTGCCAAGCGTGGGAGAGATTTACGGTAAAAAAAATATGGGGAAATGGACAGAGTCAACAAGACTCTGAATGATACCTGTTGATACCTGCCTACCTTACCTTCTCCCCGCTCTCATCTCCAGACTCCATATCTAATTAATCACTAGCTCCTGCTGATGCTACCTTTTAAATACATCTTAATTCTAGATGTTTCTTTTCTTTTTAATCTCATCTTGATGGTCGAGCCCACATCATTTCATGCCTAAGCTATTGTAATATCCTTGTAATTGGTCTCTGCCTCCACACTAGTCCCCTCATCCACCCTCTATAATTCCCTTTCTAAAATACAAATGCATTTACAACACTTCTCCACATGAAATCATAATGATTCCATGTCTTTTAGACCAGTTTAATGTGAATTCAAATAATCTGGGCATCTTGTGGAAGGGCAGATTCTGATTCAACAGGTCTGGGGCCCCAAATTCTGTATTTGGAAAGGTGATGATGATGATGCTTGCCCATGGACCACATTTTGAGCAGTAGCGGCCTAGAGGGTAAAGTACACACTCCCTAGCATGGCGTTCACTAAGCTCTAAGATCTGGCCTCTATCTAGCTCTCAGCCTTAAAAAATGTTTTCCTCCATCTCCAATCAGCCTAAGCTGCTAATCTACTCTCTAGACTCTCCAATCTAAGTCATTCATTTTTGGCATATGAAAAAAAATTTACTTGAGCTGAAACCCCAAATTTAAAATTCCAATAACTTTTTTGCCTAACCTCACATCCCCATCACTAAGAGGCCACTGGGACAGGACAGGCAACAGACTCCAACCTCAGTATCCATTGTGCCCTCTTGTGGCTTTTGCTTTCAAATGAATCCAAGGAAATTTTTTGTAAAGTCTTCATAATTGTGTTTATTGCCTGGTCCAATTCAGCATACGGTGCGTTGGAGTTGGAAGTTGAGGGAAGAACTACGCAAGCTCCCTGATGACGGCACTGGGGGATTTACCAAAGCAGCGGATGGCTTGGATACTTTGGGGGCTCTTCCAGCCAGCATTGTCAAGTAGGTAACATCTCTCTAGGCAACACTTTCATTTCTCCCTTCAAGACCACTGTCCTTTGGTCTCAGGCAGCCCATATTGTCATGTGGTCTGAGACTTGCCTCAGTTTTGCTCAATGCAGAGGACTGCTTCCTTCCCCTTTCCAATCAAGGTACCTGGATCAAGCCCCACATCCAGTTCCCACTCCTCCCCATCCATGTACCATACTCCTCATACTTTTGTTTGTTCATGTGTTCACTAGTTTTCATTCTAGAAATATTTACTGAGCGACTACTATGTGCCCACCTTTGTGTGAGGTACTGGGAGTATAGTGATGAAGGAGATAGACATGACTCCTATACTGGACATTGCTTGAAGGCTATGAGTGAGACAGACACCTAAACAATTAGGGTAAAGTGTTCAAAAACAAAGAGACAGGGTGCTTTGGGAGCCTGTAGCTCACCCTACTAAGCTGGAGTTCTGATAATTTGCCCCAAGATGTTAGTCTCTGGTGTTACTGCGTCGCAGCTCCCACTGGCATTACCACCTTGAAAATCACTCTTTCTTTATATTATTATTATTATTGTTATGTTAATTATTATAATTACTTTTTATTTTCCCAAGTTAGATATTCCAACTGCATTGTGATTAAATAACTTCACTCCGTGTATTCATCAGGACTTCATTTGGTTGTAAAATACAGAACCCAGCCTGAACTACTTAAGCAAAGAGGAGAGAACCATGATAGCTGAGGACAAGTTTGAACAACCAACCCAAGGGAGAGACAGGTGCAGCTGGATTCACAGACCACAGGAACTCGGTGCTTGAACACCTTCCTCTCTTTCTCTGCATCTTTCTCACTTGTGCTTCTCTGTACTCTTCACATCTCATAGCTTCTGCCTTCAGATAGAAATAGACTATTTTTTCCAGTTCCAATTTGAAAAAACTCAGGGAAGAACTCAGCAATCATTTCTGGACCAATCATTGTGCAGGGGAAAGAACGGGCAGCTTCCACGTGGCCATGTGATCGGGAGAGGGGAGAAGGGCACAATTCCCAGGAGAACGTGGGGGTGCTGGGCAGATAATACTATAAATGTCTATTTGTTATACCTGGAAAGCACTAGTGTTTCCAAGCTCCAGAGATATATTAATATTTGGGACTCAGGAATAAGAAATCAGAATTTTTGGGAATTTCCAAAGTTGCAAGTCATTCTTAAAATACATCCAATGTTCTTCATACTCTTAAAACTCATTATTATGGATATATAAAAATGACTAATAAATAAGAAATATTAAGTTTGAAAGGTATTTACTAAGAACCATAGCCTACAGTGAATATTTAAATGCTAGAAAATGCTAGTGAACCTTATTAGGTAGTGTTCAAATAATGCGACGTTTAGATTTTCTAACAAAGTTAAAAATACCACATCAAATCATATGTCTAAATTGCCATTTTAAGGCCTTATTTTGTTTTTCAAATTTGTTGTTCGTTGGAAAACTTTTCATAGGACTTGTATAATGTATACTGTTTGTATAGGCTTTGAACACAATAAGATGACAGCTACAAGCCAGAGCGACTGATTAGATTGATTGTTTCTCTTATGTGGCCCTGTCCTGGTTTCTGGAAAAGTCGACCTTAACCTTCAACTTCACATGCCAACTTTTACTTCTTGCTTTTGACTTGACATCTGTGAATTTCTTAGAACCAGTAAGGTCTCTGGGTTGATTGTTAAGGTTTAATTCTTGCAGAATTACAATTATTTCCTCTGATTTCTCAGCTGATTTTTCTTGGAATTTGGAAGCTATTGCTCATAAGGGGGACGGAATTCCTACCTGAAAACATTGCTATTTGTACATAATTTTGATAGGGAAATGTGTTTCAAGTTCCAAATGATGTATCATTACGAAAACTCTTGAAAATGCCCTTTATGGGAAAAGGGGCTTTATAATACGGTCCATGTGATTATTCTTCCTTTCCCTGGAGAAAAGGTGGACTTATTATTACCTACTTCTAACGGGCTCTGAATGCCCCTTGACAAAAGAATTTTATACGTAATTCACCAAAGTAAAGGAACCTGCTGTGGTTTGTGAGTTTCCTAGGTAAGCTTTATCCAGATGCTGTATTATGCTTGCTTATGGTTTTGCCACTGGCATCAGAGAATAAGGGGAAAAAGAAGCTTTTTCCTTGGTTTTTTGAAAAAGTTACGAAAGTGTGACTCAATATTAGTACAACCCATCTATGTACCAGAGGAAGTTATAAACGAGGTCAAAACATCTTCTTCCTTTGAAGCATTCACCCCCTGGGCCACCAGGGCTTGGCTGTGGACAGAGGACAGATTCCTCTGGGCTGACAAAAGTGCTGTGATATTTGAAAGACAAAAAAAAAAAAATAATAATCCCTCTAGCAGAAGGTTGAAAGGCAGTCTGGACAATATTTGAATTTGGGGAAATTTTCATGAAAACTGCAAATAAAGGAAAAACCAAGTGACAAGTCACTGACACCACAAGGATGGTTCTAATAGTTCACTTATGTGGTCGCCAAACACATGTACTGAGTGATCCCTGAGGGATTAAACACTGTAAGACGGGATGCAGAAAAGGAATGAAGTCAGGCGCCTGGAGCGCAGTCAGTGGACATTTGCCTCATTGAATTAAAGTGAGGGCCTTGCGTTTGAGGTGCCTTACGATACAATCTGGTCAATGAAGCAAAGCAAAATTGAAAAACTCTTAAAATCACATCTAAATAAAGTCATAAGCAAGGATAAATGAACGTAGGGTAAATTTACCATAGCAAAACCTCAATTCATCATAACCTTACTAATCATAACCCTTAATTACCTAGAGTTTTGAAGAAAGAACAAAACATCAGAAAATAAACTGACATCAGTATCTATTTGGAATCTAACATTCTACTGTCTTCTCTAATTATATCAAAAATAGTGTATGGTGAAAACTATGTTCAGAGTGATCAATCTTAAATACTAAAATGACTCAAATAACGAATAAAATGTGTCTGCTTTTTAGATTTTTTATTAAGGTAAGCAAATGAAAAAAAATTCAAAAAACTGTTGAAACAATATGAAGGTTTTGTAAGCAGAAACATACAATGAAGCAGAATAACCAAATCTCTATACATCTGGCTCATTGAGGCTGCTGTACCCCTGGGTACCCAGGGGGAACTTGGAGTCATCATATCACAGTGACTGGATTTGCATGGAGTGAAGGGGATCACTAAAATCTGACTTTTGTGACACGGCCAACCATCTGTCTAAAATCCAGCCCTCCAATTGATATGGCCCTCTACCACGCCCCTCAGTGTCTTGGGGAATTTCCATTCAAGCCAAGCAGGTAATGGTCAATGGAGTCCTTTGGGAAATTTCCACTTAGGGGGATTTGATATCTGATTTCTTCCCTCCGGTGCATCCTCGGGGTACTCTCAAGTGTGGCCTAGGGTTATGTGAGCTGTCTCCTTAGACTTATCTCCCCAATCTGTGTGTCTCAGCCCCAGGCTGCCTTGGCAGGTAGTTTGGTAACACAGGTTTAGGGTTGCAGCAGCAAGAGATTAGTCTGCTCTAGAGTCCACACAAAACTCTGGGCGGTCACCAAGAGAGCCTGCAGGGTAGCCCACCTTCCTCTGCTCAGCGCCTCCCACACACCTAGTGGAAATGAGGAATATCATAGCAGTCAGGCAGCTCAAATGTGATCGGTAAGAAGCCTTTGCAAAAGGCTGGAAACCTGGAATAATCTCCCTTCCAAACCTAGATTGAAACCAGAAAGCCAGGGAGACTGAAGGATGATTTTTAATTCCCCAAATCCTTCAACAACCTAAAAGCAAATAAAAACAAGTAAAATAAATAAAGGAAAGAAAGATGGAAAGAAGGAAGAAGCTGAAAGTATTTATTTCCCAAGCTATAATTACAAAGCTAATTAGGGAAGAAATAAAATCTAAAAATGATAACTGGGCAGCCCTTATGGGAGGAAGCAATGCCTCTCCACTAGGAAATTACCCATAGGATATCCTCAACTATTTTTAAAAACTTATTGTTAAATAACAATTTACCTTGTTATTAAATATTACTATCATCAACATAATTTTTAAAATGATGTTGGTAGTGAAGGAGCTATGTTAGGAAAATGACAGAACAATGTGGCTTCCATTTTCAGCCATGGCAGCTGCTATTGAAATATATTATGTATTATATTATTTTATATTTTATACTATATTAAAATTGTATAGCTGGCTACAGATTTTTTTCCAGGGGGGCAGACTGACCACAGGAAGCATATTTCTAAAATAGAAAAAAAAGGAATTTAAGTCAAACACCTATTCTTAGCAGAAGACATTCTATGATCCTTTACATGCAAATGGAATATCCTTTTTGGATATCCCTATCTTTGACTCACAATCCACCCATGTCTTCCACTGTGGTAGTTATTATTGGTGCCCCACCCATATTGCCTCAGCTCCCACATTTCTGGGCACCCCAGTTGCTAAGCTCCTGTGACTCATTCCCTGAGGGTTTTCTCTCTGATCACGGGAGTCCATCTAACCATATGTGGGGCAGACCGGAAATGCCCAGGAGGTAACACTTTCTGGGAGTCACCCTCAACCAATGACTGAGGAAAGTTGGTGGAAAAGTAACCCAGCTGTCTCACCCCTCAGTTGGGACAATGCTAAAGTGTATTCTACAGTTAGTCAGAGTTCCCCAAAAGGACTGGTCCATAGTTCTCTACACTGGTAACCTGGGATCATCTGCTAAATAAACTCTTGTGCCACATCCTTGTCTCAGGGAATGTTTTGGGGGAACCCAACCTAAGGTACCCATCAAAGGCCCAATTTCACCCATGCTATTATCTTTCTCCCTACAACTCCCATCTCCAATCACCTAGGGAGCAACAAGTCTCAGAAAAACTTCAGCCTAAGGAGGAAATGGAGCACTTAACTGTCTTCTCTCTTCTGGTTTGTACTCACTACAGCCCCACCTGTAACCCCATTTCCGCCTCTACTCCCTCCCTCACCTGATGCAGCTCCTATCCTCCCACCTGTAAGCTGACACTCCTCTTGGAAATGACAACCATTGCTAATTTTTGCTCTAAAAAAGTGAAGCTGCATTGATAAAATAGCAGATGGAGCAGACAGGCACATATCAACTTCCTGCATGCAAACTTTCTCAATTTCCTAAGACCAGCGTTTCTGAGGAACATCCGGAAACCCAGACATTTCCTTTGATTGTTGCAGCTATGATAAAAGTGGGCAGAGCAAATCTCTGATTCTACACCCACCACCCACTTTTACCCCACTCCAAGATAATAAATTGTTTAAAATACTTTGCTTTAACTCTTATGATATATTGCTTCTGTTATTGCTTTCTATTTATACCTCTCGTCCAACAGTTCCTGGAACTGTTGATGCAGAAAGCTGAAACCAGCTGCTGCAATTCTGAACAAAACTGACAGCTCTTTCCGGGTTCTCTAATTAGGAAAGTCTTTAAGGCAAAGAACTGGGTAAAAAGAGTGTACTATTCATCTCTAAGCAAGCGCTTTTTGATCTAAATCAGTAAGAGCTATTTTTCCCCCTGATTTGTCCTATATGTTGTTTATATTCCAAGATGATCATTCTTTAAACTTTTTGTTCGCTGTGGATCATAGCTTGGCTATGAGCTATATTTGCTTTCTTCCCCAGCAATTTGTATCCCCCACACGTGAAATTTGGGGCAGACCAATGACTTTGCAGAGTTTTCCAAAGCGAGGTTCTGGACCACCTGCATGAGCACCATATGAGGCAGTGGTTAAGAAAACAGATTCATCAGGCCACCCTCACTGACTCACTACAACTTTGGGGAGAGGCCCGGTGCTTCTTGTGTACAGATAAGTTTGAGAACCACGGATTTGGGTGTTCAGATTTGACAGGAGGATTTAGACTATGAAGCTCAAATCTAAGTTTTCCTTGTCTCTCCCAGGACTGAATTCATGGCGATGACCTCATTAGTTGGCTGTAGCTAACTACACTAATAAGCTTTTACATTAACGCTCATTCCTAGGAGTGACAAAGGCTCATGTTAATCCCTTCTACTGGAAAGTGAAAAAAAGAAAACAATGACAAGAACTGTCTCCAAAGAGTAAAATGCACCTAGATTTTTTAATGGAAAATATACGACATGTGTAAGCATAACACTTTAGGGGGCAAGAGCAGGGCTCAGATTTTCACAATTTCAATAGACTGTTCCTCTGGGAGCAGATCTTTAGGAAAAAAGTTCTATTTTCCTGACTTAGGTGATAGAGAAAAACCAAGGAGATTTGTTTGAATTTCTATTGGGAAAGAAATGTTCTTATTTTCATTGTTTTTTTCTAAAATCGATGTTTTTGGTGATACCTATAGTTCAAATTTCATGTGATCTTAGGTAAACGCTCTTGGTTTATCCATCTAACAAGATGCTATTAAGTAAATTCAGTCTTTTTAGAAATAATCATTGTTTCCTGGCTCTGAGTTTGGAAGGATTTCCAAAGAAGATGACAGAAGTTTGGAGCAGCACCACACTTGGCATTGTCATGACAGGATTCATTCTGGGCATACAGAGTATAGCTCGGCTCAGGAGGAGGGGGTTTCATTCTGGAATCCCACAGTGAATGTGTTTGTGGATGTCAACAAACCATTGTGAGAAAACATACATGACTCTGGTGAATAAATAAAGACCTTCCTCTTGGAGTAGAGAACGCCTTGTGGGATCAGTTGATCTGTGTAAGAGTAGAACAATAGTAATGTCTTTTAAAAACTCTTCGCTTTCAGAGCAGTGTGCAAAGTACACATCTTTTGATGAAGTCCACATTTGCCACTGATGGGAGATGACAGCATGTGACATTTTCCCATAAAATGTTTGTATTGTTCTTCTGATACTGCAGCGTATCCTTACGTCCATGTAAGGACATCACAAATGACCTTGTCTGTGGCTCGGTACTACGGAGTAAAGTCTTGGCGTTGGTACTGGTTCCACATGAGAGATGTTTACCATAGGGGTTTCTTAATAGAAATGTGGCTGATGAAAGGAGTATGGGCTCTTGTACTCTGAATGATTTTATTAAAACCACTCTTTCCAGCCTGATAAGTTATACACTCCCTATCCTACAGCTCTTTATCTCTTTATACCTAGCCAAAAATTTTCCAAGACAGAAGATCTAGAAATGCTTCCTTATCACTTGAATACCCAGCAACATGAATTAATAATATTTTGCACAGCTTTTCAGTTTATGAGTCATTGAACCAAGGAGCATAAACCAATTTTCCAGTTTTTAAATTATTTGAACCTTTTGTTACTCTCCTCCTAATTAGTGCCCATTGTGTTTCAAAACCCATTTTTATGTATTTATTAATAGCAAACGTATTAAATGAAACCATAGAAACCTCTGGAGGAGAAGCAGTTCTATTTCTTTTTAAAAAACAAGTAGTTCACTTCTTTTCTAGTCAAATCAAAAGCTTTAACTTTAACAGTTGGAAATTATCATTTAGTAACTTATTTTTTTCAGCATTTTAGTTGCTCTGAACTTCCATCTCTACACGTAGTCTACCAACTCGATGAAAAGAATTATTTCAGTCAACCAATCGAAAGTGTTTTTAAAAAAGTTTACAGATCATATCGCATACATGTTTTAAATTTTCTGCCTTACTCAATATTTGGATTTCTGAAATGTTACATTAAAATACCATTTTTGGAAAGCAGTTTCCACTTCTCCATCATGGATATCATAATTGAACTGATTTTTTTTTTTTTGGCTTGGAGTTTTAAAATGTTGACTTTTAGGTTTTCTGCTTCAATTTTATCCTCAACCCAACCCTCAAACTCCAGCTGAATTTGATAATCTATGAATCCTTGCCACTCAAGACGTGGCCTACAGAACAGCAGCATCCGCCTCACCTGGGAGCTTGTTAGAAATACAGAATCTCAGGCCCCACCCCTGACCTGCTGAATCAGAATCCGCATTTTATCAAGATTTGCTATGTGATTCTTGTGCACATTAAATTTGAGAGGCTCTATTCCGATTTAATCTTTCCACTTCGTGGTAGCATTTCCAAATTAAAGGAACTTAGTAGCTTAGTTTTATACATTATGGTATCTTTAAAAAATACTGTAATAACTAGAAGATGGTGAATCCTTAAGGTAGAAAGCAGCTGGCGCCTCAACCTGTGCTTAAGGTGTTAAATGCTATGTGTTGACACGGTGTCCCCCTGGCACTGTCCTGGAACTGGAAAGGGGTTAGAGCATGTGTGGTGAGGAAGCTCACGGTCAAGAGGAGAGACATGCAGGTAAATGTACAAATATGACACACTGTTGATGGTAGAGATATAGAAGTGGGACAGATGAGTGATTAATTCCATGGTGGAAGGTGGGGCAGAGGACAGAACAGGGAGGCTTCTCAGAGAAGATGACTCGATTTTAAGCGTTTCACCACGTGGGCAAGTTGGAGGATGTTCCAGGCAGACAGGCATGAAAACAGTGAGACGGATAAGCATCTCTAAGGAAAGTCACATGGTTTGGTTTTGGTAAACATGAGGTATGTGTAATTGTGGGGGACAGTAGGAGGGAGGGAACGCATGGAACCGATGGCAAAGGAGGCTGCATGGCAGACACGAATGCCCTCAAATGCTGAGGAGCTTGGCTTTTGTCACAGGGGGCCGGAAGAACTTTAAATAGAGGAAAGACAGTTTGGTGTTTCTAAAAGATCATTCTGGATGCAATGTGGAGAATTGGCTGGAGGCAGATGGGGCAAAAATCTGCCCACACTGGAGGTGTCTGCAGTGGCCCAGGTGAGAGACGATGGTTACCTGGCATGAGGTGGTAGCAGTGAGGAAGGACAGCTCAGGATAGAATCCAAAAATCAAGAGGAGGAATTCCTTTTCTCTCTGCCACCAGCCTCTCCCTCAAACCTTTGAAGACAACTATTCTTTATTGAGTCTTTGTTCATTCAGAGCAAGTATCTCCAGGTATTTGAATTGCTGCTCATATGACATGGTTTTTTGTCCCTCTACAAATACTTTATATATATCCTGCATGCATTGGCGTGCCAAGAGTTGAAGAAAAGGTAAAGCTGAGTGGGGGAAAGGAATGAAAAATTACTAAACATGCCAGGTGCACCATAAACATTGGCTCATTTATTTCCCACAACCCTGCCAAGTGAGTACTATTACTTCTGTCTTAGAAATGAAAAGAATAAGGTCCTGGAGGCTAAAGATCTCCCCTGTGATTATTAGTACTACTAGTAGAATCTGAATTTGCATCCAGAGATCTGTGATTCCCATTTTAAACTACCTGCACTGCAAGGATGCTTATGGCAGTTTTAAGTACCACTTCCCACACGGTTTGCTGAATGTACAGGGGATAATCAATTGCCTTCTCTGGCTGCCTACCTTGTCTATTGAACAAGTTCACTAGAACCAGAGGATAAGCAGAGAAGACCCCTGGGTGATCAGGTAGGTGACACAGAGTCCAAATTCTCTATTTCTAAGAAAGGATCTCACACGCAGAGCTTGTTTACTTTGTTCGTACACAATTCTCTCAAGCTGGGCCATATGTTTTTGCAGCCCGTGGATGGTTAGAAACAGCAAATTAAGAATAAGTGGGAAGCAAGTAAGATCTAATAGCTGACAAGCTGACATCAAGGGAAGAGATGGAAAAATGTGAAGAGCCATAGATATAAAAATGCAAGAAGCCTAGGTAATAGTTTTGATCACTAATATAGAGGCAGACAGTCATACAGATTTTACTAATCCCTGAGGGCATGACTGTATTACAGCACAAATTATAGACCCTAAGAGTCAATGTAAACTTTATCTCCCACCCAAAGGAGAAAGTCTCACTATAACATCCTGGGCCAGAGAGTCATTTTTGCCTCTACATGAGCCATTCTAGGAGTAAACAATGTGCGTCTCTTTTCTGGTTAGGAGTTGTTAGCAATTATAGGAGATTCTTATAGTCTGCTTAGCAAAATCTCTCTCTTAGTAATGTCTGCCAGTTGGCCAGTGTTCAGTGCTTTTGTACAGGGTAATCATCCAAATGTTAGGAAACAGGTGTTACCAGTATGGAATGGTAACCAGAAGCTCCAGGACTAACAGTCGTCAGAGAGCTGCTTCTTCATCGTCTCCCACTTCCTTTTGAGCCTGCTCTGAGGTGATGCTCACCCCCCACCCCTGCCAGGGCAGTCCCATGACATTTCTGGTCAATCTCAGGAAATAAAATATTCCTCAGTCACTTTAAGTTGTAAAAGGACACAATTTAAAGTATCCAATCAAATATATTAGTTGATCTTTCAATTTTCATTGGAAGTAAGTCTTCTGTCCTCCACCTTCCTGCCTCCTGCCTTTGAGTGGCAGGCTTTTCCACTCTCTTTATTGCTCATTTTCCTAATTCTTTTTTTTTTTTTTTTTGGTGAGGAAGATTAGCCCTGAGCTAACATCTGTCGCCAATCCTCCTCTTTTTGCTGAGGAAGATTGGCTCTGGGCTAACATTTGTGCCCATCAACCTCTACTTTATATGTGGCATGCCTGCCACAGCATGGCTTGATGAGCAGTGCATAGGTCCATGCCCAGGATCCAAACCCACGAACCTTGGGCCACCGAAGCGGAGTGCACGAACTTAACCACTACACCACTGGGAGGGCCCCTCATCTCCCCAATTCTATAACTGCTGTTTCCAAACATAGAGATTTAAGCAGAGAGAGGAAGAAAGGTTAAGTGGGAACAGGAAAGTTCTTAGTTGACTGGTACCACCCTACATTGTCTCTTAAGTCTTCAAGTTTAAAGTGCATGTGAATCATGTGGAGATCTCATTAAAATGAAGATTCTGATTCAGTAGGATTGAGGTGATATCTGAGATTCTGCATTTCTAATAAGCTCCCAGGTGATGCAGATGGTGCTAGGCCATGGACCATGATTTGGGTCACAAGGATTAGAGATTCCCCTTTGGGACCACTCTCTGCAATTCCTTTAATGCAGCTAATTAATGCAATTCTTTAATTCAGCTAGCGATCTTTCAACTCTAGCCTGTGGTGGTACACACCATTACCTTTTACTAGTGGGGACCCTCGCCCTGATGGGCTACCCCTTTGGTCAGAATACCTTTCAATATAATTCAGGTTCAGTGTCCACAGGTAATTCATCTGGTCCCTGAGTTTCACATAACTTTGACCTTCATTTTGACATGAATACAGTTACTTCCAGGACAGCCATTTGCTGGGCAGCCATAGAGCACTGTAACTTACCAAATGATGAGTCAGGCACCAGCCACTCTGTCCTCCAGATGTAAAGAATGCATATAGTGCTCTCCCCACAGAGCTATTGAAGACCACACACCAGGCTTGGGATTGGAATGAGGGGATTGAAACTGACAGTACAATTCTCTCACTTCACATTCCTCTCTCCTTATCCAACAATCTAGCTCTTTTAAATTCTCAGTCTGGGTGACGGGCCATGTATCCTTAACCAGTTCTACATATTTCTTTTGAAAATTTGCATCTTGGTGATTGCTAAATTTGGTATCTCATAAACTACAATATATCCCTATGTTTTCTCTTCTGTGTAACAACCATCTTGTTTCCACCTAATATGGTTTCTGAAGATATACCATTTTCTAGATGCTTTTGTCAATATTCTACCTAAAATAAAGTACCTAGAATCAGACATAGTACTCCACATAGAGTCTGACTAGCCCAGAGTTCATTAGGGTGGTGTGTTTCTGTCCTCTACATGTTTGACTTCATCAACACTCACGGCAGTGGAATGTATACGGGAGAGGAAAGAGAAAAAGGGAGGAACCAATCATAAGTGTGTAGCCTTGAACTTAACTACCTGGAAAAATGAGATACCAGTAATAGAAAACAAAGAAATTAAGATAAGGAGATGGGAGGTAGTTTCATTTTAGATGTATTGAGTTTGAGGTACCAGCAAGACACCTATGTGGAAATGTTCAGTAAGTACTAAGAAATTGGAGACTGGAACATACTGAGTTAAATCTAGAGATAGATATTTGGGGATCATCCTTATAAAGATAATATCTGAAGTCTAGAGAATAGAGAATATTTGCAGGTTGAACTTAGAGGAAGAAGGTAGCCGGTTCAGGCCTAAAGATGATGAAGGCTCATATAGACCCTAATAGAAGACAACATATTCTCCAGAGCTGGATAGTTGCCTTTGTGACCCAAAATATTTCTACCATTGGCCTGCCACATTGTCTGAGAGTTACATCACCTTCATTTCTTAGAATTCTCCTAAGAGAGAAGTGTGCATGATGCCACCTAGGAGGGCGTCGCATATTTGTTGGCTGGTACATCACAATTACCTGATTAATAACCATTGCCATCAACTGCCTCCCAGGCCAGAGACTTGGGAGAATGGGACAAGGAATATTTGATGCCTATGAGGAATTAGATCACTTGGAGAAAAAAAGGCTTGGGCAGCCAGGGCTTGGGTGGGCCAGCGTAAGAGGGTGTTTGCAAAGATCACAGGGAGACTCTAGAATTTATTGCTTCATGGAAATAGTATATATTCAAAATGAGTTTATTGTTTTGCTGAGTAATCCTCACATAGCCAATTATTTTATAAAAAATTTATGTATTCCAGTTAAAAATCACTTTAGGTTTATATTTTTCTTCTCTTTTTTAAAAATTGGATCATATTATTCTTTATTAGATTATATATTTGTTATCTATAGTCATAAGAGTGGTAATGGCTGTTTTATAGTAAAGCATGAAGAAATGATACAATAGAAACTTGTTTTAAAGAATATCCACAGATCTTTGTGCACTTTCCTATTTCAGAAATCTATTTTTTACTTGAACCTGACATCACACATCTAAACTTCAAAATATAAATACCTGACATAAGTTTTGATTATTGTTTCAATTTCTATAAATAAAATACATGAGATAATCATTTAATAATTGCATGAGATAATCAGTTTAATAATTGCATAGCTAAAGAGATATATTGAGTGTATATATATATGTAGAGGATATATTATTACCCATTTGGTTTAAGCTCTCATAAGCTGTCATCTTGACTATATAAGAAGACTAGTGATACGTGAATTATATATACATACATGATCTTTGCATTATATATAGTAACAAGTTCTGAAAAACCTTTGTTCTCATCTGTTACATCTTCTAAGAACATGTTCAGTAACATAGCTTCTGGAGGAAACTTTTTTAGCATTACACAAGATCCATAAATTGGTAATGTTTGGTAGCTTTTGACATTGACTGAAAATGCAAAGATGAAAATCAGAATTCTGAAGATTCTTTAGGAGAGTGTGGAGATGCACCAGAAATCACAATAATCTACCACAGACTTGGCATTAAAAAGCCAAGTTTCTCATTTCCCAAATACCACAGTCAGGGTTAAAAATACATATGGCATAGGCTGGGTGATCCAGCATTTAGTCCACTGGAACTCTCAGCCATCTTGAAAAATTATAACATAATAATTAATATTCACAATGATGACTCGGGATACAAGTCTTAGCTACTATTTCTCCTGTACCCATTGTACGGCAGAAGCTGTAATACAGTTTCTAATGTAATATATTATTTAAGTAACAGAAGGATTCTATGAAATAGGTTATATTATCCCCATGATACAGATGAAACAAATGATGTTTAGAGAAGTTAAAAGTAATTTCTCCAAGGTCATATGGTGAGAAATATGTATCTTTGTGTTCTCCTACATCCCAGGAGTGCTTAAGTTCTAAAATTTTGTCATATGCTCATTTTTGGAAAGCTGGTAATCCATGTTTGATAAGTCCTTGATAAAATAGAGTACTTCATTTTCAATCATGTTAGATGAGAGGATTTATTTGTACTTACATATACTGGCTGTTCCTCCTATACAAATGTAATGCCACCATGGACAATAGAATATGTGCTGCAAGTTATTTTTTCCAGTGTTAATGATGAAATGGGATGCAGTTACTCATCCAGTGTCTAGCCATCTCCCCATAAGAGTCCTCCAGTGACCAACAGGTTCCTTAAGATGGAAGTCTAGAGCTGATATTGGAGCTGGTGGCCATGGCTTACAGCAAAGTTAAATAATTACCCCGTTGACTCCATGCTCGCTCTTGTTCTCTCTCTCTCTCTCACACACACACACACACACACACACACAAATGAGAAGATTTATGGTTTATATATAATATAGGTTTAGGATACAGTTAGGAAGTGGAATCAGTGCAATCAAACTTTTGCCATTTGCCATTTGTTTCTACTGATTCCATTTCCTAAATACATCTTGAATCCTTCAACTTCTCTCTGTTCGCACAGTTACCACCCTAGTCCAGTTCATCATCATTTCCGTCCTGGACTTTAATAGCATCCTAACTGGTCTCCTTGTTTCTGCTCTTGCCCTTGGCCCCCACCAATCCATTCTCTCCAGTGCAACCTGAGTGTTCCTAAATGCAAATCTTATCATCTCGCTTCTCTGCCTAAAATCCTGCCTCGACTGCCCACTTAGGGGCTGATTTGAGCCCTGCCTGTCTCCACAGTTGGCCTCATCTCGAGCTTTCTTTACTCAAGGTGCTCTGGCTTTCTTGTGATCTCTTACTTACTAAGCTCCACTTAGCCTCAGGACTTTGGGGCTTACTCTCGCCTTAGTTTGAAATGTTTCTTTTTTTTTTTTTTTTTTTTTTTTGTGAGGGCGATCAGCCCTGAGCTAACATCTGTGCTAATCCTCCTCTTTTTGCTGAGGAAGACTGGCTCTGAGCTAATTCTATTGCCAATCCTGCTCCTTTTTTTCTTCCCCAAAGCCCCAGTAGATAGTTGTATGTCATAGTTGCACATCCTTGTAGTTGCTGTATGTGGAACGACGACTCAGCATGGCCGGAGAAGTGGTGCGTCGCGCGCACCTGGGATCCGAACCTGGGCCGCCAGTAGCGGAGCATGCGCACTTAACCGCTAAGCCACCAGGCCGGTCCTGAAATGCTTCTTTTCTCCCTTTTTACTTGGTCAACCATCCTTCAGGACTCAGCCTAAATGTTAATTTCATAGAGCAACTTTCCATGACACCCAGAGTGAGCTAGCCCTCCAATTATACACTCTCACAGCACCCTGTCGCTTGCATAGCATTTCCCCATAACCGTATAATTTAATTAAACAATAATATGTTATTCCTTATTAAAGTCTGTCTCTTACACTTAGTTATTAACTTCATGAGAGTAGGGTCTGAGTCTTTCTTATTCACCATTGTTTCCCCATCTCCTTAGCATAGTGCCTGGCCTTTGCAAGCACATAATAAATTTTCTTAAAAACTTTTGCTTATGCTTATAGATATTAAGATTTTCACCTTTTAATCATATAAGATAACTGTTGGCCTATGTCTTAGAAATGGCTGCAAGCTATTGTGGGATTTAATGTTTTAATATCAAGAATTTGGCCTATTGAACTCAGGAACTCATCACTAAGGCTGATATACCATTGTCAACTGGAACTCCTTCAGTTTATATTTGATTATCTACTAATTATGTCACTTATTGATAGTTAAGTAATGGCGCTAAGAGAATTTAGTAACAGAAGATGTTGAATAAAAGTCAGGAAAAAGGCAGAAAAAGGCATGAATGTAAGAGGGAGGTAGTGCAAAACCCTGAGATGATATCAGGTAGGGGCTAAAGAGAAAGAAGTGCATAGATAAAGGTGTAGGAAGAAAGCTGTGTTTTGAAGAGAAGTCCATTAAATAGACAACAAGGTTAGTGATAAATTAGCAAGTTTAGATTGGAAGAGGAATTACTGAGAACATTCAGCAATTTTCTTTCTTTCTCTTTCTCTTTCTCTTTTTTCTTTCTGTTTCTCTCTCTCTTTTCTGTTTCTTTTTCTTTCTCTTTCTTTTTTCCTTCTTTCCTTTTCCTTTTTCTTTCTCTTTCTCTTCTTTCTTTTTCTTTCTGTTTCTCTTTTTTTCTGGTTCTGTTTTTCTTTCTCTTTCTTTTTCCTTTTTTTCTTTCTTTCTTCTTTCTTTCTTCCTTTCTTTCTTTCTTTCTTTCTTTCTTTCTTTCTTTCTTTCTTTCTTTCTTTCTTTCTTTCTTTCTTTCTTTCTTTCTTTCTTTCTTTTCTTTCTTTCTTTCTTTCTTTCTTTCTTTCTTTCTTTCTTTCCTTCTCTCCTTCTCTCTTTCTCTCTCTTTCTCTCTCTTTCTCCCTTCCTTCCTTCCTTCCTTCCTTCCTTCCTTCCTTCCTTCCTTCCTTCCTTCCTTCCTTCCTTCCTTCCTTCCTTCCTTTCTCTCTTTCTCTCTTTCTCTCTTCCTCTCTTCCTCTCTTCCTCTCTCTCTCCCTTCCTCCCTTCCTCTCTCTCTCTCTCTCTCCCTCCCTCCCTTCCTTCCTTCTTTCCTTCTCTCTTCTGTTCAGCAATTAATATACTGCTCATGAGGGTGGAATCACTTTACAAGCACTGGGATAAAGGTCAAGGCATGGGCAATGTTTATAGAGGAACAGGAGTTTCGATTAGGTAATTTGCTGACAACACCTTCAGTAAACAAATGTGTGAATGATTTGGAGTGTTTATCACAACAGTGAGTTTTTAATCAAATCTGTTCACTAAGAAAGCTGTAAAATAATTTGCAAAGTGCTTTGAGATAATGAATGACTATATAAACACAGTCTTAGCCTAGCAACTGAAATTATGAAGCTATTTGTTTTAGAAAATTCAAACTCTGTCATTTTATTTCCCTTGAGTGGTGACAATAGAGTGATTTATGAAACTGAATGTTTCTCCACTTGAATTAAATTATTCTATATGTATTTATACTGATTAGCTGTTAGTAGGGGATGAATACTGCTAGCAGTAACTTCATTTTTGCTTTTGAATTTCATTTTAAAAATTTCAAGATTCAAAAAACAGCTTTTTGTGAATCACATCTGGTGTGCAGGATATGGGTGAGCTTTAAGGCTGTACTTCACTCTTGTAACCACGCCTGTGCCAAACCATATGCAGACACTCGAAGTTCTTGAAGACAGTGACTGTGCTGTTTTTTTTTTTTTTTAGAGTGTTAAAAAGAAAGAGCTATTGGCTTGGCAAAAATGAGAGAGGAGAGAGAATACAAACAAAAGCCTCAGAAACGTCTAAAACCTGATACTCTCAATGCATGGTATATTACTGGAGATGAGCAGAGATTTCTAACTGGCTGGATTTAACTTTAATTTCTTTCTGTAATCAGAGGAAGAGCTTCCTCAAGATTCACAGTTCAGTTACCGTTTGTGTCATCTATTTACTAGGCATACTTTGCTGAACTGGACGTCCCCGAGGTCCAGAGAAATCATGAACCCAGACTGTAGTTCTGGCTATGAGTTACTACGCTAAAAGCCCATGGGTAACCCATCTCAGGTCCATGATGAGCTTATCTGCTGGTTTATAGTATGCCAAAGATTATATTGGAAAAGGGAAGACAGCATCAAACTTTTATTTGATGTCTAACCTGGGGGCTCCAACATTTTGCATCATAGCCCACAGAATCAGAAATCTACCTGTGCTCAAGCTGGGTGATGTTTAATTAGCCATCATGGTATGTTAAAGGGATCCCACATTTAGTAAAGAAATATGCCCCATGACCTCAATGAAAATGAAATATCTATAGAGCTTTAATTCCACCTGTTGTTCTGTAATCAGGAATGTGTCATGATGTCCCAGTTTCCTGATGTAATTTTAGGGCAAACTGGAACAACTAGAAATTACATCATTAATTATATTCAGTGTCAACTGAGATTACTACTTGATACAATCCTGCTAACAGAATAGCTTGATGGGATAAGCTACTCACAACTTCATTGGATACAGTAGGACCTAGTAGCCTACTCCCTCACCATAGGTGAGCTAATTAGGGAACACTGAACGCACACCTACAAATATACACACACATTTTTTTTTCCATCCTAAAAGTCTCAGGTTAATGTGATTTAAAGACAAAACCCTTACTCTTGCTCTGTGCCGGGTACTTAAAGGTTCTAAAACCTGAAGCATTTAAAAAAATATTGATGCCCATTCCCCACTCTCACAGAGTGTGAGTCAACTGGGCTAGAACATTCTTATATTTTAAAAGGTTACCAGGTGATTGTAATGAGAGCCCAAGGTTGAGAACTACAGATAAATGCTCCTTCAGTCCATTTTCCTGATCCCCTTGGTAAGTAGGTTTTGCCATTATAATTTTACATATCAAGAAATTGACATTCAGGTTAAGGCTAGGATTTGAACTGCTGTCTTTAGGATTTTTAAGTCTATGCCTTTCCCATCAATGCACATTTTTTAAGACTTCCAGTGAGATCAAAGAATTTTCATAGAAAGATTTTCATAACTATTGAGAAAGAAAGGAAATAGAAAATTCAATTATAGCAGTTAGACCAAAAATAGAAGGTTTATTTAAGGCTTAGCAAATTCTCTGAAGTTCTACAGGTTTGCCATGATGGAGAGCTTAATGCATCTTACTTGATTACATAATGTCACATTGAAAAAGCTGGCACTGAAGTATCGAGCCCCTCCCATCCTCCTTCCCTGCCCAATATGTTAACTTTGAAAGCAGGGTACAAAAAGGTGACATTTCAGAGTTTTCTTCACATGCATTTTAACTTTATAGAAAACAAAAATTTCAAACCATTTTTCTCTGACATTCAATCTCTTCCATAAAATAAGGACAATATAAAGTGTTATATATCTACCATAACTATGGTTGGGTATTTCCTTTTAATTTCTCTGTTCCTCACTTGTGTTTGGAGGGATAAGAGAAGGATGTTGAACAGGCAAAATACTATCATGGGCATCTTATCCCTACTGCACACTCAAAACACAAATAATTACCCAAACATGAAAGTCTAAATCAGAGTCGCAGGTAGGTCAGTTTTATCTAAGATCAAGCACTATTCCATCTTTCCCTCCTCCCCATTTTCATTTGCTCTCTTTGGCAGAGCCTCCTGTAGCAGATGTAGTAAGAATGTGTAGAGCCGCCAAGATGCTTAATCAAGTCCCTGTGATTGTTGTGGCTGTCACTTCAAATTTTAGATTCAGAAACACAACTTTATCAACTCATCCACGAATGATCAGGTTCTGGAGGGGAAGAATGATTTGCATCGACAAAACTCATAAACCATCAATTTATAAATCATGATGTCAATTTGTAAATTACAATGGCCCAAGAACAGTTTTCTCATTAGATTTTGTTCTTTTTTTGTTTGTTCTTTCAATAACAACTAATCGAATGCCTCTTTCTTATAAGATACTCTTCCCATTGGGCTGGTCTTCACAGGGTAACAGATAATAAATCAGAAATGTTTTTGGTTGTTTGTTGGTTATAAGGAACAGAAACCCACTCAGGCTTGTTTGAGTTAAAAGGAGGTTTATGGGAAAATAGTAGGCAAATTAGAAAATAAAGTACAGGAAGTGAGGAAAAAGGGAAGTTATTAGACACTTCTCTCTCACTCTTGTGCTCTCAGACCAAATGGTCCCTTGTGTCTACAGCTCTCTGCACATCAGCTCCTCTCTAGTCAGGTTTCCTTTGCTTGCACACAGCCCAACATGGCTGCCACCCCAACATGATCACCAATTCAGAATATACAAGACCTCACAGCCAGCGGCAGTGCCCATCCCTACTCCATCTGCTCAGTCTCTAGGCTTCTTAGTTCATATCTTCTTGAAAGGACTCTGATTGGTTATTTCTCCAAGCCAAGTGTCTAAGTCTGACCTAATCACAATCTATGTACCTGACCTAGGCCTGCCCCTTCTCTGGGGGGCTGGAGATTCAATTTTAATGGAGGGAGTAGGAGACAATAGGAGAGTGTCTATTATAGTGGTGAATATGAGGCATTCTCCCGGTAGATGTAGGAGCATGCTGAGTGGGGACTGTGGTACTGGGACCAAACAGATAGAGCAATGGAAGGGGGTGTCTTTTCTGCATAACATTAGGCCATGGAAGGATAAGGCAGGGAGGCAGGGCCAGGACAAAAGGGGCAATACTCCAGAGGTTGCCATGCCTCTAGGGTATACAGCTAAAGAGAAACACTATCATTCAGAGTTCTTTTAAGGAGCTCCTCCTTGCCTGCTCCAGGGAGCAAGCTTTGTAGAGCCCCTGAAAGGTGTTTGGAGGACAAGCAGGACAATACCAGGAGAGAGAACAGCTGAAACTCACAGAAGGGAAGACACTGAGGCTTTCTGGAAAGGATCCTGGACACTGGGGGAAGTGGGTTGAATGGCTCCAAAAAGATATGTCCAAATCCTAAACTCTGGTGCCTGTGAATGGGATCTCATTTGGAAATGGGGTCTTTGTAGATGTAAGTAAGCTAAGGATCTCAAGATGAGATCATCTTGGGTTAGGGTGGGTCTTAAATCCAATGGTAACAGTTGTCCTGTAAGAGATGAAAAAGGAGAAGACTGAAGCAGGGAAGAGCGCCGTGTGAAGATGGAGGAGAGGTTGGAGTTACGCTGCCACAAGCTAACCGAACACCAGGAGCCACCAGAAGCTGGGAGAGGCAAGGGAAGATTCACCTGTAGAGCCTTCAGAAGGAGCACAGCCCTTGATTTTGGACTTTTGGCCTCCAGAACTGTGAGAAAATAAATTTGTTGTTTTAAGCTGCAAAGTTTGTGTTATTTAAGCCCTAAGAAACTAACACATTGGGCTTATGACAAGCAGAGCTCTTCTGGGAAATCGAGTTTGAGCCAAGATAGATAAGAATCAGGCCCCTCAGAGCATGCGTCAGCTTTCTTCAGCAGCAGTTCCCAGACCATGAACATAAAGCTGTAAGGCACTGAGCACCAGGATAACGTGGGGATAGAAGTCCCAGTCTCAGTGAGGTTGTAGACTCTGAACCAGACTGGATGGAGGGGGCCTATGTTCTGTCTTAAGGTGGAAATTCTGTATCCTGAGACTGTGAAAAGATGACCTAGGTTCACCCCTTGCTTTACCACTGACTCCCCGCACACCCTTGTGTACGTTCCTCACCCTCTAAGGGCCTCAGCAACACAACAACTATGTCTGAAAAGACTGCACAAGATGGCTTCTAAAGGTCCTTGTGGTTGGGGCCTTCTGGTCCACAGGTCTATGTGGTTAGGATAAGGGGAGAGTCAGGCCTAAGCCTGCAAGACTTTGCCTTCTAGACTGGATCCTTCAGTTGGATGCATCAGCTTGATGGAGGTATTGCCTCTCCCTGCCACCCTCCTGAGTTAGATCCTTAGACCTGATCTTTCCAATGTCTCAACTGTTACCTGGGACCAATAGTTGCCTTTGGAGGATTTGGCCCTTGAGTTCCCACTCATAGTCAAGGACTTTGCTTATCTTGGGCTTTTGGGGACACTTTGAACACTCCAGCCATAGAACCCCATAGGGATCTTGCTGGATGTCCCATAAAGTATACATTCTTCTGGGCTCAGATCAATGCTGGAATGCTCCAGGTGACGTTGGAGACTTATGGGAGTGAGCTACAAGTGTTCCACCTGGGATCCTTTTCTGAGGGCACAGTTTAGAGCTGTACTCTACTATATGGTAGCCACCAGCTTAATGTGGCTTTATATATTCAAATTAATTTAAATAAAATAAAATTAATAATTAAATCTCTGAGTTGCACTAGCCACAATTCAATTGCTTGATAGTCACATGTGGTTAGTGGCTACCATATTAGACACTGCAGAGAGAACTTTTCCATCATCACAGAAATTTCTATTAGATAGCACTGCTCTAGATCAGTGTTTCAAATACTCTGAGGACCTTGATTCAATCTGAAGATTCTGATTCAATTGGTCTGAGTTGGGGCCTGAGCTTCTGCAATTCTAGCAAGCACCCAGATGATGTCAATGCTGCTGGTTCATGGATCACAATTTGAGAGGCACGGATCCACATCACTGTGAATTAATTAGGGCCACTGTGCTAGCTGTTTGCTGGGGCTGGAGAGGAGAGGGGGGAAAACATTTCATCTGCAATAAGTAGAAAAGGGACTGGGCTAGCTTGGTTGGAATAGAGGCTTCATGGAAGAGAAAAATGGAAAGTCACTTGGCTAAGTCAGTCAGGCCCTAAATGTCAGCCCAAGGGGTACAGACTTTCTTCTATAGAACAGGCCTTTCAATTAAGGTGAGAGATACATTAGCCCAGGGGTTGGCAAACTTTTTTTTGTAAAAGACCACATAGTAAATATTTTAGGCTTCGTGAGCTGTTGGTTCTCTGTTTTAATTACTCAAGTTTGCTGATATAGTGTGAATGCAGCTATAGACAATATGTAAAGAAATGAGTGTGGCTATATTCCAATAAAACTTTGTTTATAAAAACAGGTGGCATATTGGATTTGGCCCATGGGGTATAGTTTGTTGACCTTGGCACTAGTGGGTCACATGGGTGAGGGAGTGTAGCGTGAACTTAAAATTTGTCAATTAGGATTTCTGTATAACTTAGAGCTTGTTTTAGCTATCCTCATTATTGGTCATTACTAATGAGTAAATGTCAATTATTAGTATAATTGGTTTAATTTGTTTCAAAGCAATTCCCTAACACATACAATACATAATTACATTTCAGTGATATTGAAGTTAAACTATGATATGCAGAAATTGTGAGTTGCCCAGAAACACAAAGTGAAATGTCTAGACAACAATTTAAAAGCAAAAATCCATCCACTAGCTGGCACCTTCTATTATCATGTTATAGCAGAAAGTAATGATCTGAATCCCAGGTTGTAAAATTGTCTTATTTAACATGAGGGTAAACAAAGACCTAGGGAGAGTCATTGGTTCAATGTCCACAGCTATTGGTTGGCCAATTTAGGATAAAACCAGGGCTCTTATTTCCTAAATAGCATTTAACCCCTCCCTGACATTACCTCTATAGAGTGGACAAAGTATTATTCAAATAGTGTTAGTAGAGGGTGCCCCTAGTCCAGAAAATGCTCACTGAGACCAAGGAAATGGTGCTGAATTGTGGCTGTAAACACAACCATTGATATTATAGACATTTGATGAATGTTTCATAAATCATTTCATCTTCTCAGACTTTTGAGAGAAGGATTTGGATGATAAACATCTCTCTAAAGAGCTATCCAAGAAATTTTAAATGAAGCCTTTAGTCATTCTGCAAGAATTTCTGTGTGACAAGCAAAAAAATCAAGATCATTTCATTTATAACTTTTTCTTTTTTAAGAATAAACCATTTCATGCAACAGTTTTGTTGGAGGAAGTTGGAGGAAGCACTGACGTAGATGTTAAAAGATCTTAGGTCCAGAAAAGGTCTGTTGAGGCTTCTGATGATTTAACTTTCTGAGACCTGAATTCCAGATCACCCTTATTCTCCCCCTTCTTCACCTCTGTCCAATTCTCTAATAGCTCTTAATTATAAACACATTATCCTCTCAAAGACTTGGCTTTCTTTATACAGTCCAGTTGGCAAGTCATTCAACCAAGTCCTAGATCACCAGGAGCTTCAGAGCAGGTCCTTCTAACAGGATCATGAAGGCACTGGGGATTGAGTTCAAGAGCCATGATCCCATGACATTTCTGTGAGCCATGCAGGACAAGTGATATAAATCCTATTTTATAGGTGAGGAAACCAAGCCTCAAAGAGTTGCATCAACATGCCCAAGATCATTTGGAAAGGAGAAGACCAGGCTTTACCCACATCTTTTGTCTCCAAGTCCAAGCCTCTTTTCCTGCACTAGTTACAGCTCTAGCAGCCTTGTCATGTTCCAGGTGTTTGGTGGGAACTTGGATGGGGATAGGGCCCAATTGTGATAGAGATAGAATGTCCCATCAGCATCATGTGGTGGGAGAACTCAAAGTCAAAATTACTATGATTTGAAAGAAATAAAGTAGTATTTAGCTTGTAGCCTATTTACCCTGTGTATAAATAAACAAGAATTTTTTATCTGAAAATATTGGCTTCTTGTCAATAGAATTGTCTTTATCTCAATGAATGGCACAACATAGTTGATCAATTGGCCGGCCTAGAGTCTGGAGGTTTTCCTTGACTCTTTATTTGTTTTAATTCATCACAACAGTCAATCACCCATGTAATTTAAGACAGTATTTCATTGGATTTTTTTAAAATTACAAAAGTAATAAATCCTCATTAGGATAAGTAAAACACCACAAAGATATATGAAGAGAAAAATTAAATGTATTCTCTTTTGGGTCAGTATTTCCCCCTGACCCTGAGGTAATTAATTTAACATTTTGGTGTGTATCATCTAAAACATATATATGCCTATAAATAGGGCCTGCCTTCCTTCCATCCTTTCTTGAAAAACAATTATACCATAAATAGAGTAAAAAAGCCATAACTTTTTACCTTGTGACAACATTGCATCTCATTATTGTTTTAATTTCCCAAACTAGAGTAACATTGAGCACTTTTTCATAGGTTTTGTCACTATTTGTATTGCATATCTTTTGCTTGTTTTTCTATTTTACTTATCAATATATTGTAGCTTTTAATATATCAGGATTATCAACCATATGGGTGGCAAATAATTTCTCCCAGTCTAGCATTTAAAAAAAAATTTGTTTATGGCATCTTTGCTATATAGATTTTTATTTTGATGTACATTGGGCAACTTTTTCTTTTGTGATGTCTAGTTTTTTGTGTTACTTAAGACATTTCTCAAACACTCTTAAATTAAGTGCATAGTCTCCTACACTTTTTTCTTATATTTTATATTAAAAATACTAGATCTTGAATCCATCCGTTATTTTTGTTTACATATGGTGTGAGGAAGGGGTCTACTTTTATTTCCTTTAGATGGATAAGCAGCTGGGCCAACTGAGTTAACTAAAACATCATCTTCTCCCAGTGAATTGGAGTGGTGGCTTTCTCTTATATTTAATTCCCGTATATTATAGGATATGTTTTCGAACTCTTCACATTTATTGGTTCATTTGGTAGCTGCCTCCTCTTAAAAGTCTCCAAAGCAGAAGCTTCTATGAGCTCCCAACTCTTATTTCATGGATGATTTCTTTAGGTAACACATTTTCTCATTTCTGTCTGGAGCTTGAAGGACTCAATATATTTTTTAGGAACATAAAGGGAGAGAGGGGTTCCAATGTTTTAAACAAAGCCCCCTACTTCCCTGTGACTGCCAATAAACACTAACATTCATCTCAATGTTCTGCAAGGGGGAGAGATGGAAATTTTCTCTTAGGAAAATGAGTAGCAGGGTACCATATATTCTCTCAAAATGTGAATTCCATCTGCCTTTATTCCTTATTGCATCAAGTCCTTTGCTAATCTCATCAGTCCCAACTGCCATGGCCTGCATCTGAAGTCTTGTCCTTCCCACAAGTACTCCCAACCACCCATTTATGCTCACCCTGATCCAACCATCCCTATAAATTAGACACTACAGAATGTAAGGAGCCCACAAAACTCCAAGCTTTTGCCTTAAATGCTTTGAAAGTTAAAAGAGAAAATAAAGCAAAATTTCCCCGTGTATCTGAAGCCCTCTTATGAAGACATTTTAAAAAGTTAGGTTGATGATAACCTTTGAGCTCCGGTTTCTGAGGTAAACAAGTAATAACGGTAATAATGATATGTCAAAAAATGGGAATTTGCTTTAAACTCATTTAAGCAAGCAAAAAAAAAAAAAAATCTCAGCAGCTTTTTCTCTCTTCCCTCTCCCACTTCCCCCTCACTCCCACCAGCTATCTTAAGTTCCTACGTAAAAATAGACTTTAAATGTGCAGAGATGGTGTCCTCTGAGGCTGAAGGTCCCGGTGTAGAAAGCAAATGTCTCCAATTACTAACCAGACTAGAAAAAAAGGAACCTGCCATTCACACTCTTTCACACATCCCTCCCCAATGTGGCAGAAATTCTTACAAGACAGCTTCAAAACACAACAGCTTATGAGAGAGCAGCATGGTGGCTAGCCATAAAGTTGGAACCCAGTCCAACCTGTGACCTTCTCCACTGGCCCTCACCTGGAGACTCAGGATTTGAGAGCTACCTAAAGGTGGATTTTCACCACCGCAAAGCTCTTGTACACCAACTACTTCCTTCAAAATGGTTGAATCGTATATTTCTGGTTACTAAACCCCTTCTAAGTGATAGGGAAAATGGATATAAAATATGCCTACAGACTCAGAAAAAGCCCCACCTCTGTCTCCTCTGAATCATTGGGACTTTGTGGAATTTATTGCCCACAAGGGACAAAAGAGCAAAACAGATGGTGAAATTTCATGCTTTTTCTGGAGAGTTAAAAATATCATCAATCATGTACTTAGAAATTGGCAGTAACTGAATTTTTGTTATTCCATAAGTTATACCAGACAGAAAGTTTTTTAAGCAAAAGAGCATGGATGTCTACCACAAAGTAGATATCGTTCATGATTTCTGGCTGCCCTGTGCATTGGTAGAACTTACAAAATTCATTCTCAGCTTCCCTTGTAGCTAGTATACTGTGTGTCCTAAATTCTACCAGTCAGACACATCAAATATGAGACTGCAGTTTGGGAGTGAGCAACTTGAGAAGGAGGTGCCATATGGACTCCATTATGGTAACAGCAGAGGCCTCCAGCTTTGGGAATGGCTACGATTGCAAGCTGGAGTTTCTGTCCTGGAGTGGCCTTGATGGGTGCAACAGCAGTGGTCCTCCTTACCAGGCCAGCTACACTGCAGGGTTTTGGACATTGTTCCTGGAATCTTAGCTTGGATATAGCTCCCCATTCCTCCCAAGGATTCTGTGAGATGCTCAATATTGTTTTCATAAACTCCTTTTCTGTTTTATAAACCAGAGGCAGCTTCTGTTGCTTGCAATTAAGAATCCCAGATAAGAAAATACCTATGGGGGCTGGCCTGGTGGCGCAAGTGGTTAAGTGGGCGTGCTCCACTGCGGCGGCCCAGGGGTTCGCCCTGTCGGATCCCGGGCGTGCACCGACGCACTGCTTGGCAAGCCATGCTGTGGCGGTGTCCCATATAAAGTAGAGGAAGACGGGCATGGATGTTAGCCCAGGGCCAGTCTTCCTCAGCAAAAAAAGAAGAGGATTGGCAGATGTTAGCACAGGGCTGATCTCACAAAAAAAAAAAAAAAAAAAAAGATAATACCTATGGCTTTTATTCATGTATATTGGAAGTGAAAAATAGTTTGGCTTATCCCACCTGGTGGAAGCCATAGATAAATTTAATCTGACAGAAGATGTCTAAAATGCCAAAATTGCCTCTGGGGGAGGCAGGTCTTTGAACTCCCAGAGGTCTTCTTTGGGCCCTGAAGGAACCCACAGAAGCTGTGCAATGGAGTGACTGATTTACCTGAGTGGAGAGCCCGCACAACCTTTTCACTGAGAGGGAGTAATCCTGCTCAAAATACCTTGGGTGCCCCAAATCTGGAGAATGTATGGGCTGAAGAGATCATTTCTTTAGGAATTTGAGCCCCCTCCCCATTGCCTTTCTTCAAATCGTGCGTGTATTACCCAAAGAATGATGCATTAATTGTTTTTGGTGTTGGTTTCTTCTTCTATATTAGCTTGAAAAGTCTGACTCCATGTGTGAAGAAGAAGGTGGATAGAACAGATGCCTCGCATCTGATGAGATGCCTAGGGAGGACTGTGGTGGGCTGGATACTTTTATTTTCTCAGTAAAATTTGTGAAATACCACACATATACAGGAAAGCATAGGAAACGTATATGACCTTTAAAGAATAATAATGAAGTGAACACACATATTGCTATTACTGAAAATGAGAATAAAGAAAATGACCGGTAATCTACAAGCCCTGTGTCTGTCCTTGAGTGCATTCCCCCTTTCTCCCCTTTAAGAATAAGATCATCCTACCTTTTGTGATAATCATTCTTTTGCTTTTCTTTATAGTTTATCCACCTATATATGTATCCCTAAAAATACTATTTAGTTTTTCCTGTTTTTAAACTTTATGTAAATTTACTTATGTATTCCTTGGTGTCTTTTCTTCTGCACAACACGACGGTAGTAAAATTTGTTCATATTGTTGCATGTGGGTGTGGTTCATTCATTTTCACTGCTGGGTGGTATTCTGTTGTCTGAATATACTGCTACTCACCTATCTATTCTAGTGTTGATGAACATATGGATGGTTTCCAGTACTTGGCTATTGCAAATAACGCTGCTGTGGACATTTTGAGTACCTCTCCTGACGTATACCTGCAAATGTTTTGGTACATATATGCCTAACAGTGAGATTGCAGGGTTATGGGATACGGACTTTTTCCACTTTCTGAGTAATGCTAAACCGTTTTCTCAGTATCAATTGACAGTGTTAATGGCAGTGTAAAAGAGAGTTCCCACCTTCTTACTCATACTTGTTGGCATTTGTCATCTGGTGGCTTTATAACGATATCTGGCGGCTTTTAGGTTGCATTCCCTGATAATACTCAAGCGTAGTGTGTATTTTTGTTTATTGAGTTATTGGTAACCAACTGGTTTGTTGTTAATTTGAGCTTTCTCTACTGTGAAGTGCCCTCTCAAGTCCTTTGCTCTTTTCTCTGTTGGGTTTTTACTGTCTTTGTCTGGCTTGCCCGGAAGGCAGAGCTTGCAGCGATATGAATGTGTGCTAGTGCTTTGTTGTGGAGACCACCTGGAGACACAGGAGTACAGACCACGAGAGTGAGGCCTGGAAAGGGGAGAGCACATTTGACACATGTGAGGGCATTTTGCCACCACAATTTACTTTTTCTGTTTACACTATAGATGCATTATATATATATATGAAGACTTTTTGATAACCATTTATAACATTTAAGTAAAAGCATTGCTTAAGAAAACTTAATTCTGTAAAAGTTTCAATTCCCCACTAAAATGATCAAAATTTGAACTTACTTTTAAGAGAAGTCAGTGGAGGTTTTTTTGGTTTGTTTGGTTGGTTTTTGTTTTTGTTTTTGTTTTGCATGAAGGGTACTTGGGGAAAATTAAATGTATGAAATAATAAAAAAGAAGAGTAATGAAGAAAGCCTTGCCTATCCTATAATAATGTGTTAGTGCAGTATTTAGACACATCAATGGTAGAGAAAGGGCCATTTAGAATCAATGAGGAAAAACAAAGTTCCATAAATGATACAGAGACAAGTAGCAATCATAAAAACAAAGAAAGGAAAAACAGAATAAAACAAAATCAAGACAAACAAAAACTTAAAGCCATACTTTAACCCTGTATCCCACCTCCTTCCCAAAAAGACAGAAATGAGAGGAGGGTAGGAACACTCTAATCATTACACAAAAGCTAAAAACTATAAAAGAAAAGATTAGTAGATCTGGCTACAAAAAATTTAACCTCTATACAGAAAAACACACCATAAAATAAAGTTTAAAAATAATTTCAAGAAAATATTTGCAGCATGTATTTCTAGAAAAGACAAAGAAATCTTACAAATTAAAAAATGAAACACCAACTCAGAAAAAATTTAAAAATTCATAAAAAATACAAATGGTAATAAACATTGAAACTAAGCACATCCATACTAACAATCAAATAACTTTTTTTCATCGAATAGATTTTCGAAGACTTAAAAGATTGAAACTCAGAGTGGGAGAGAACATGGGGAAGGAGGAATTTTCACACAAGTTTGAAGCGTCTATATATTGTTACAACTATACTGTATGTAACAACTATACTGTATATTGTTATAATTATGCTGTATATTACTAAAACTATGCTGTATCTTGTTACAGCTATACTTAAAAATGGGCATACCTTTTGACTCAGTAATTCCACTTTAGAAACTTATCACAGAGAAATAATCAGACATTACATAAAGATATATGGACAAAGATGCTTGTCAAAATGTTTATAACAGGGGAAAAAACAGAATATCTGGTATACTTATTAATGAGAGATTTCTTATGTTTTAATCCACTTACATAGTGGAATTCTATTTTGCCATTAACATTGATGAGGGATATCATGCAATAAAGACAGACTAATGGCCTGTCAGAAATAAGCAGACTCAAATGAGAAAACAGTCTTGCATTAAAAAAAAAAAAGTCAATTCACCTCTATTAGCTATAAAACGACAAACAAACTTGTGTTTTTTTTTTGGCAAAGTTGGGTCCCAGAAGTGTAATGTGATTGACACACGTTTGGAAGAAAACCATCTGATAATTAGGGTTATCGTAGTGAAAGGACAGCCCAGGGGATGAGGAAGGCATTCTAGAACCTCAAGCTTGCTTGTCATGCATGGTCATATAAGGAGGCAGGTCTTCACACTTCCCTGGAGCTCCAAAATTGATGGAATGAGTGGGTGGCACAGAAAGTAAAGACGGGGTGGAATCCTGAGTGGAGTCAAAAGGGGGAACAACAAAAGAGAGGTTTCTAGTGTCAGCGACATTTGTCAATCAAGCATCCGTGTTTGAGGACATCTCAAAAGTTGCAGACCTGCTGGTCCTCCCAGCAATCCAAGTACTTGCCAGTGTAAGTAAACAAATGCTAGACGATTTGGGAGGCTTTGTAGCTTCTACTCATCAGTATCCCTGCCAACTTTAATCTTAAGTTGGAAGAGAGATGATTGGCAGCATCTCGAGATGGATTGGGATTATAGAGATCCTGACCGCTTGCCACTGGAACTGAAATGTTCCTCTAATCCCTTATGCCTGCAAAGAGGGAGAGACCTTGGGGAAAAGGGCAGGGTTTCTCAACCTCGGCACTATTGACATTTTGAGTGGGGAGTTGTTCTGCATTATGGGGAGGGGAGAGGACTGCCCTGTGCATTGGAGGATGTTTAGCAGCATCCCTGGCCTCTATCCTCTAGATGCTAATAGTATCCTTGCCCCAGTCGTGACAACAAAAAATTTTGCCAAATATTGCCAAATGTCCCCTGAGCAACATTGCCTCTGATTGAGAACCACTGGAATAGAGATGGATGATATTTTATAAAGTGAGATGATATCTTTAAGTGGGAAAAGCAGGTTATAAAGCAGAATGTGCCCCATGATCCCATTTTTGAGAAAACATATACATATATACAGATATACATTAAGTGTTTGTGAGTGTTGTCTATTTTATTCTATGTGTGTTTCGGTATTTTCTAATTTTTTGACAATGGATGTGTAATTGTTACATTGAAAGAAAAGCAGATATTTTAAATCTTAATATTTGCCATATGCATAGAAAAAATCTTGAAAGGATACACAACAAAATGGTAATGATAGTTACTTCTCAGTATTAAGATTTTTTTCTTGTTTCTGTTTATATTTTCCAAATTTCTTACAGTGAACACACACTAATTTTGTAATCAGAAACAAAGTAAACAGAAGTTATTTCAAACGTAAATCTCAGATTGCAACTAACCACTAGATGCCTGCAGATAATTAGGTGCATTAAAATGCATGCTTCTAAATTCAGTTGTTCAATCTATTCTAACTCTTAGACAATGGTGTAATGATCTTTCCTAGTTGAAAACAGTGAGTCTTACAAATATTCTCCACTCATCTCACCACACCTCTACCCCAGCTGAAGAATCACTTCTTATTTTAATGTGAAAATGGATAACATCCAGTGTGAGCATCCTCAATATTTCTCTCCTCAAAATCTCTCTGCGTGTTAACTTTTGTCTCTCTTAGCCTCTGTCTTCTATAAAGAATGATTTGTGCATTTTTTTTCTTAAATTCATGAATAACTGTTTCCTCTTTTGCTTTTCCTATGAAAATTAAGGAGAGAATCCATTAACGAAATACGGATTTTTTTCCCTTTAAAACAGTTGTTTATAACTGAGATTCAGGATCCAGGATTTCCTGAGAGAGTTTTCTCTACAAGGCATGCTTGTCTCTTCTCTCATGTTTTGTTAAATGAGAATCTGAGGATGGGAAGCGGGTACGTGAAGCATGACATAACTTCTCCAACCTTCCCCTGGTTCAAGCAACTGCACCCACACCCCCGCCCCATGTGATTCATGTGAGGCTGCCTTCCACAGTCCTCCACCCCTCTCACCACAGTAGTGATCACATGATCCCAGCTAGGCCAATCACGTTCCCTCTGCCTGGAATTTGAATCACAAGTGGAGACACACAAGGACAGAAGATAGTAAGGGATGGATTATCTGGTGCGGGACACTCCTGAAGCTGCCATGGTTCTTGAGGAATAATCAGCTGTACATACCTGACTATACTCCTTCCCAACCCATACCAGCCCCAAGAGAAACTTCTCAAGTCCTAGTTTACCATATCCAGGTAGTGAGAAAAACCTCACATTAAGTTCAGGCTTAGTTCCATAGTAACAGAGAGTAAACTGTACTTGCTTTCAGTCTTAGTAAGTGCTTAGAAAAGTCTCATGCTTACATGTTTGGCTGTGCACCTTCAAATGGAAGCTTTAGCCTGAAACAGAGATAATTTCAATAAAGTTATTGAAGGGCTAAAACATGTCAGTGGTGAAAATGAGGCAGGAACAGACCCAACAAGATTTTCACTGAGTGAATTTCCCCCACATATGCCATGACCTCTTTAAATTAAAGGCACAAAGTTTGAAATACCATGGGCCAAGCTACAAGCATTGCCTTGAGGAAAAATGAGCCATAAAAAATTGGGAATGGAATGGATGGGTACCAGCAATGGTATTTTTCCTTTCTACCTAGAAGAGATCCCCAAACAGAAATATTCTGTCCAAGTTGACAAGGTAACTTCATTACTGTGGAAGAAATTTTGAAGTAGAGTCAATTAACTAGACTTTGGAAAATCCTTCAAATATTACCAGATCACTTTGCCTTACTTCTAAGAAATTAGGACTTATATATTCCTAAAATGAACACAAAATAATCTTAAATTTCATTGCTTTGAATCATTCTAAGGTTTGATAATTTCCTTATGTTCCTATTATATATGCTGCTTTCAGCTCATACTATAATATCCAGGCATAAAAGCAAAGATTCATTTCACCATTTTATATATAATAGGCTGAAATCCAGAGAGATGAAACGACTTGCCAATTTCAACTGGCTAAATGACCTGCAAAATCAGAATAAAAACTCAGATCTTCTGAATTAAGTATTATTTCCACCATGCCAGTTATCATGCCAAGTTTAAATCAGATGACTCATCACATTAGCATAATTGAAGCAATACTTCACTAAAAATACTCAACACTTGGTATAGTGTTATGAGGAAATGTAGTTTGTGAAGAAATTACCCACTACCAGGATCTCCTCCAGCTATTCACAAAACCATCCAATAATTCCACCATTGGTTTAAAAAGATTGATTGTGAGGGTTGAATACAGTCTGTGAAGATTATGAATAATTGGAAATTGAATGCAGGATGTCATTTTTATGGTCAGAGTATCTAGGAAAGAAATATATACTCACTTTCAGAAACTACCAAAAGTAGAAATAAATCGCTGCCATCTGCCAGACAAAACCTACAAGTGGACACTTGACCATGGTCACCTCCACCCATGGGAACTGGGAATTTTACTGCTGAGGTCAATGTTTGGAGTATCTGACTATCTGGGGCTCAGTTAAGAAGTACAAACTCCAAGCAGGCCACCCAAGATGGGCCAGCTCCAGGTAGCATCTCCACTTCTGAAAGCTGTAGTCCTTCCACTCCCTCTCCTGACAGCAAACTCACCTGACAGGTGAGGCCAAGCTGCTGGGACATTCTGTAGGCAGGCCAACCTCTTTGAGTCCGTCTCTCCTCCTTTCTCCCTGAGCGTTACTTTTTCTTTTCTGACTGGAATCAAAAGATTGTGATCAAGGAGAATAGTTACAAAACGACTCTTTAGAGTCACACTGTTTTAAATTTTGATTCTGCCTTGTCTAGTTTAAAGTCTACTAAACCAAGGGACCAATAAACCCAATTAGCCAATTGGACTTTTTAAAAAACAGAGGAAAACTTTTAAATACAAAACTTAAGATCATATTACTCAGAAAACATACTGATAGGGTGACCAGCTTCCTGAGACTGAGGACTCTCCAAGCTAAAAAGGGGAAAGCAAACTAGGATGGTCAGTCACAGATATTAATCTGTATGTCATGATAGAAAGGGCCTTAATTTCTTAAAGAGCTGGTGAAGGTAGTCAGAATAAAGTTGCTTCACTGTTACCAAACCTAAACATGATTTTATATATTGAGGTTTATATACTGAAATTTGAAGGACCAATGCTGGATGTCCTTAATTCTAGTTCAATCTATAGCATTAAAAAAAAAAAAAACTCCTTTTATAGTTAAAATCTCTTAGAAAAATTTACATGAATTTGGTATAAACTCAGAGTCAGATCAAATCAAAGGACTATTTAAATTAAATGCAGGAGGAAAATCTTTTTAAAAAAGTATCATTTATGGGAAACTAAAGGTAACATAGTGGTTGAAGCTTCGTTTTACAGATGAGGAAATCCAGGTCTTTAGAGGTGAGCCATGCAGAGTCATCCCATTTTGTAGAGTCAGTTTCCCACCTAGAGTCTGTCCAGAGCGCCTGACTGCCAGTCCACATGATTCTCGTCTATACACCATCTCCCTCTCTTCCAAGCCTAAAAAACTGATTAAGTCACAGTGTGGTAGAAAAGACATCTTCTCTAAATCTAATGATAAATTTAGGAAGGCTTGGGAGAGTTGTAAACAATCCTTTGTTGTGTGGGGGATCAGAATTGGCCACCTCAAAATATGTCTCTTTACCTTGATTATTTTCTCTGAAAGAAACTTTGACTCCCCCTCACAACTAACTGCCTAAAAAAAAATTTAAGCTAGAAGCCCTGTCCCCAGCACAGGCCATCACCATAGATAACTCTGGGTATGGGTAGACTGGGAGGGTCCTTGCTAAGCCCATTCTTATCAAAGCTCTAAAAACCAAGTAAAAGTAGAAGTTATCCTTTGTAAAAGACATTTATATTTATAAGCAAAATCTCCATTTGTAAAGGTATCTCCCTCTCTGTACCAAGAAAAAGGGGAGATGACCTTATCTGTAGAAATTATTATCAGTGCAGAAGACAAGGACTTAAATCTGCATGTTAACCTCTTATTTACTGTCCTTTTCTGGTAATCTCCAATAGCTGACTCCCTCCACCCCCAACATCCTCCTCTGTCTTTACCTAAATGTGCTATTTAAGATGAGAACCTCTGCCATTTTGTCGAGTTACTCAGTTTCCCTGGTCTCTCCCATATATACATGTTATAAAGCTTTGTTTGATTTTCTCCTGCTCTTCAGTCTCATGTAAATTTAATTTGTAGCCCAGCCAGAAAGGACCCAGAGTGGGTAGAAGATAGTCTTCCTCTCCTACAGTTGTCACCACATCTCTGATTTATACACTCTACAACTTTGAGAAGTGGATGGGAACAGCCTGTGAAGCTCATTGTGTTACAGTCAGTTGAACTGCTGAATCCCAAATCCGAAAGAGAAGCCTGTCAGCCCTGATTAGTCACAGAAGTGATAACTAAGGGTTGACAATAATGAATAACACTACATCTCTCACTGGTTCTCAAACTTCAGGGCATTAAAATCACCTTGTTTGTTAAAAACCAGACTGCTGGGCTCCCCCCTCAAATTTTCTGATGCAGTGGTTTTAAGGTGAGCCCAAGAATTTGCATTTTAAACAAATTCCCAGGTGATGCTGCTATTGGTGGTCTGGGGCCATACTTTGAAAAGTATTGCTCTCTCCCAGTGCCATACACACACACACACACACACACACACGGCAGAATTTTCACATTAGTGGAGAGGTCAGGTTAGATATTTATTTAAAAATTACATAGCAATATTTAATATGAAAAATTGTTAACACTTGTAAATTACAGAAGGAATTTTTCACATCTTTTTTCCCCCTGGTATCAACTCTCAGCTTTGTGGAAAAAAAGGTTTTAGAAATCAACTTATTAAAAAATTTCTACTGTAGTCGGAAGAGAATTGTAGGATAACTCTTTTAATGACATATCTGCGAATTGTATTTTTATAGCCTTTGAATATAACACACCTTTAAGAAAAGCTTAGTAAGCTAAAAGCTTACTTGTGAATCATTTACAACAGTTACAGCTTTTAACCCATCATTACTTTTCACAATAGTTGTTGTTGTATGACTCAAGTAATTAACTAAACGAGGTTTCACAAGCATTTTAAGCAACTAGTTACATCAATGGCCTTAATCTGTGTAACAGGAAAGTAAATTAACAGATTTATTGGCACTAGAAAATTCTTACCTTTTCCTTGGGCGTCAGGAGCTTAAAAACAGCAAGTTTGGTCAAATCAGACACATAGCTTTGAAACTCTCTCCCAGCCTTCAAAATCTAGCATGAAGGTACTTACTGTTCAGAAACTGACTTCCATTCTTAATGGAAAAGCATATTTCTGATCCTGTATTGTTCTAAAGAGGAGCATATATGCTTTCCTTGTACATTGTCTCCATTTTGAAGCTTATTTCAACACCATCTTTACTGAAAATGAAATCCCCCATATTGCCTTTAAAGCTTCTTCACCCAGCTACTCCCATTCATCCTACAGGGCTTAGTTGAGGTGACACTTCCTCCTGAAGCCTTCAGTGATTCCCATGTTATACTTGCCTTTGCACCACGAGCTCATTCTTTAAGCCTAGTTTTATAATAGTAGACACATAATTATTTGTTTAAGGTCAATAATGCTTTCAAAATGGAAGCTCCATGAAAGGATTCACGTCTGTTTTCCCCCTAGTGCCCAGTGCATCATTTAGCAGATAGCAGGTGCTTGTGGGAGCCATTTTGCAAGATGGCTCCAACCGATCCCTGCCTTCTGGGGTCCACAACAGTGTTGGTCCTGTCCTACGTGTAGCAGAGTTGATTTGTGTGACCAATAGATGACAGCAGAAGGGATAGTACATCACTTCTGAGATTAGGTTATAAATATGGCCACTGTTACCTTGGCTGCTCTCCTGTTCTTTCTTTCTTCTCTGGGGAAAGCCAGCTGCCAGGTTGTGAGAAGTCCTATGGAGAGGCACATATGGCAAGGAATTGAGGCCTGCCCACGACTATGTGAGTGAGTGTAGAGGTGAATTCTCCAGCCTAAATTGAGTTTCGAGAGGACTGCAGACCAAGCCAACAGTCTGACTGCCACGTCCTGAGAGACCCTGAGTTAGAACCACCCAGCTGAGGGGCTCATATCCTGAGCCTCAAAAACTGTGTCTGGTAATAAATGCTGTTGATTTAAGCTGCTATGTTTGGGCTAATTCATTATGCAGCAATAGATACCTCATACAGTGCTGAAAAAATGTGTGATGACTAAATGAATGAAAGATCTAGAAGTACTATGACTCATACAATAACAATCCATTACAAATAATTTGTCTCAACTTCTGTGGCATTATCTTGCTTGTACCACAACAAAGTCTGATACAGATCTACAACTGAAGGCTTGGAGTTGTAATGATTTGTGGGAATTTTTTATCTTTTAAAGATTTAACCAATTTAAATAGTTCATTCAGCATAGAATTTCTGGTTCTCAAAAACAGTAACTAGCAAGGTCACTACTAGCCCAAAAGCACCAAAAAAGGGTAGTATATGAGTTATCAATAACAAGTAAAGCAAGCCATGTTATTATGTATGAATTGTACGGATCAAATTATTAAACACACGCTTATCCTAGAATGTAAAATTTTAGTCACAATAATTAGATATGCAAAGTCTTAGGATTTAACAATTTGTTATAAAATAGCTACATATCTTGCTTTCATGAAAATAAAATTTCTTATGATAGTTTATTTACTTGCTCTAATATCTAAAGTGACATTCACTAGATTTAACAGCCTTTCTTGTGAAGTTATAGTAGAACTTGCATAATTTCTAAGACATTTTAATTTTGAGAAGCTATGTCCTCCATTGATAAAGTTAAATATATCTTGAGAGCTATAAAGTATTCACAAATATATCAGGCAACTTCTTGCTCTAAATATACTGTAGTACTTCAACAGGCATCATATTAGATTTTAGAAAAACAACTTTCATTGTCTCATAAATGTGCATTCCCTAGTATGGTAATCAATCAATTTAAATTGTACATTTTTACATAGTTGCAATAGCTCACATTCACTCTAATTCTTCAAATTTCTCATGTCATCTGGAACGTGAAAAAAGTCATAACATTCTTTGGTTTCTGAAACTTTTCTTTTACAGATGAAATTGTTGTATCCTATGTAGGTTGATAATGAGATTTGCAGGAGAATCGAGTTTTTGTTCTCTTTTTTTTCTCCCTAGTATTTTCTACAATGGAGAAGTTGTTGTCAATGTTACGGGTGACAATTTGTTTAGCATATGTTGTAGGTTGGGTTCCCTAGAAAGCAGACTCTGAGAGACAGAGTAGCACCCCAAAAGTTTATTGGTGAGCACTCTTCAGATTAGCATCTTTGGAAGAGAGGGAAAAGAAGGGCAGGGCAGAAAAGGAAAGGAAGAGGAAGGAAGCAGGATTGGGCAGAGAGGAAAGCTGGGCTGTGACGGAGACTCAAGAAGGCCTTAGCCGCCATGCGGCAGGATCTGGAACTGGGAGGGTTCTTCATAGTTGTTGGGGCGAGAGACTGGCCATTATACCCCCTTGTTGATCAGAGGTTGGAGTGTTGGCTGCTCCAGGAAAGGGGTGTGTCCTAGGATGAGGTGGATCTCTTCAGCAAAGGCCTTTCAGGAAGAGGGCTGACAGCGGAGAGTGGTCAGCAGATGGAGGAATCTTGACAGCACAACCTGGAGGCCACTATATCATCAATAATATATATTTTTATAAAGATAGCTTGATTTTTCTTTGAATAATTTCTTAACTCTTTGGTGTATTCCAAATGATTAGGTACACTGAATTCTTATTCATGTATCATTTTGTGTATAATATTTTGTCATTATGACAAATTAGTGCTGAGCAAATAAATTTAAAAAGGAATATGGGCATGTTTTCTAAAGTATACACTCTACGGTCTATACTTTGAAAATAATATCAATACTTTGTAAAAGAGCACCGTCACTGTCTCTAATTGAAGTTTTAGTTATAGGACAGCACCTTCTCCACTCTCTCATTGTGTATTTGGTAACAGTTTCGAGTTTATGTTTGGTAAATGTGTTTTAAATCAATATTTTCATTCAGTCTACTCTAACAATTCACTGAAGCCCAAACTTCTTTGTGTAGTTGTTGGAAGCTGAAAAAAAAGAATGGTGTTGAGATGTTTGATTTATTGTTCGCTTATTAAGTTTTAAAATGTGCAGAAAAGAAATAAAGAATTCCCTGGTTTTTTATTTTTGGATCTTTTGTTATAAGCCCTTTGTTTTCCACATACATTTGTGGCATTGTTGTATCCCTTGACCTACATATTATTGTTGTCTAGATTTGGTTATGGAAATTATCTACTAGTGTGTGGGTGTGGTCATGTTATTCTACTGGGAAAAAAATTTCCAAAACCTTCACAAAAGGAAATATTTATATTTTGGAGTAACCTTAACTGTCAGTAATTTTTATCTGTTTTATGTTGTTTATGGTGTTGAGAATGATATAGAAATATTTATAATTTCCTAACTTATTCTAAAATATTTCACTCATTGCATATGCTATAATTTTATTTTTTATTTATTTTATTTATTTATTTTTTGCTTATAAAATAAGCTAACATCTGTGCCAATCTTCCTCTATTTTTTTATGTGGGTTGCCGCCACATCATGGCTGACAAGTGGTGTAGGTCTGCGCCTGGGATCTGAACCCATGAACCTGGACCGCCGAAGCTGAGCACACAGAACTTTAACCACCAGGCCATGAGGCTAGCCATTGATTTTTTATTTTATACACTCAGTCATTATAATATTTTGGTTTTATTGTTGGTATTCTGAATTAATGTTCTGACATAAAATAATCAAATTTTTTACAGTTTCTGCCATCTGAAGAAAATTACCATTATCATGCTCCTGTAATTTTATTACTGATCCTCTGTTAGAAATTTAGTGTGCAAAAACTGAGTCAGTCCATCCTAAAATTCATATGGAATCTCAAGGGATCCCAGATAGTCAAAACAATCTTGAACAAAGTTGGAGGTTTCACATGTTCTGATTTTGAAACTTACTACAAAGCTACAGTAATCAAAATATGTGATACTGGCATAAAGACAGACTTAGAGACCAATGGAATAGAATAGAAAGCCAAGAATTAAACCCTTGCCTATATAGTCAAGTGATTTTTGACAAGGGTCCCAAGACCCTTCAGTGGGGAAAGAACAGTCTTTTCAACAAATGGTTTGGAAAACTGAGTATCTTCAAGCAAAAAAAATGAAGTTGGACTCTTACTTTACACCATATACAAAAATTAACTCAAAATGGATCAAAGACCTAAATGTAAGAACTAAAACTATAAACCTTTTAGAAGAAAACGTAGGGGAAAAGCTTCATGTTCTTGCATTTGGTAGTGATTTCTTGGATATGACACCAAAAGCACAAGCAACAAAAGAAAAAATAGATAAATTGGACTACATCAAAATTAAAAACCTCCATGCCTCAAAGGATGCAATTGATAGAGTGAAAAGGCAACCCATGAAATGCGTGAAAATATTTGCAAATCATATACCTGAGAAGGAGTTAATATCCAGAATACATCAAGAACTCTTACAACTCAACAACAAAAAAACCAACCAACCAATTAAAAAATAGGCGAAGGACTTGAATAGACGTTTTTCCAAAGAAATGGCCAATAAACACATGAAGAGATGCTCAACATCACTAATTATTAGTGAAATGCAAATCAAAACCACAATGACATATCATCTCACACTCATTAAGCTGGCTACTATCAAGAAAAAAAAAAAAACGAAAAATAACAAGTGTTGACAAGGATATGGAGAAATTGAAACCCTTGTGTACTGTTGGTAACAATGTTAAATGGTGCAGCAGCTATGGAAAACAGAATGGAGGTTTCTCCAAAAATTAAACAGAGAACAACTATATGATTCAGCAATTCACTTCTAGGTGTATATCCAAAAGAATTGAAAGCAGGATCTTAAAGAGATATTTGTACACCCACGTTTGTAGCAACATTATTCACAGTAGCCAAAAGGTAGAAGCAACCCAAATGTCCATCGATAGGTAACTATGATAAAGAAAATGTGGTATATACATATAAGGGAATATTATTTAGCCTTAGAAAGGAAGGAAATTCTGACACATGCTACAACTTGGATGAACCTTGAGGACATTATGCTAAGTGAAATTACCCAGTCACAGGGCCGGCCCCGTGGCTTAGCGGTTAAGTGCGCGCGCTCTGATACTGGCGGCCCGGGTTCGGATCCCGGGAGCGCCCCGAGGCACCACTTCTCCGTCCAACGCGAGGCCGAGTCCCACGTACAGCAACTAGAAGGATGTGAACCTATGACGTACAACTATCTACTGGGGCTTTGGGGGGAAAAAACTGAATAAATAAAATCTTTAAAAAAAAAAAAAAAATTACCCAGTCACAAAAAGACAAATACTGTAAGATTCCACTTATATGAGGTACTTAGAGTAGTGAAATTCATAGAGACAGAAAGTAGAATGGTAGTTGTCAGGGCTGGGGGAAGTGGGGAGTAGGAAGTTACTGCTTAATGGGTATAGCTTCAGTTTTGCAAGATGAAAAGAATAGAATTCTTGAGACAGATGGTGGTGATGGTTGCATAACAATGTGAATATACTTAACACCATTGAACTGTACACTTAAAAATGGTTAAGGTGGTAAATTTTATGTTCTGTGTAAACTAAAAAAAACTGAATCAGTGTTAACAGTAACACACCTGTATGATTTTTACCTTTCCTGTTCTGTAGCATTAGTAGCTAAATATTTTTAATTTCAATTTTGAATACTAACATTATTTTTGATGGACATTTGGATTTCTTTATTTTACTAAGAATATGTGATAAATACTGCTGCCAATGCTTGAGTCTATTCTCTCTCTCTCTTTTTTAATCCCCAAAGAGTTTAGCATATAGAATTCTTAGAAGTAGATTTGTGTTTAATATGTTTCTGAAACTTCTTACCTATTCAGTCTTTTGGAAAATTAAAATTGCATGCTTGGAGTAGATAACAGTCAATAAGAAGGGCTGCTGTTTAATATTTGAACACGGCAAATATTATTTGCCATGTAGCTCTATGAGCAGAAAGAATATTGATTTTAATGAAGTCTTTTTTTTCTCAACCAGTTTTCCTTGAAATTCATTTACTTTGAGAAAGAGTTAGAAAATAAGTTCATTTTCTACGCCATTAGTGATGTAAGTTATTAGCTCTAAAAATAGAAATATTAGAAATTACCTGATAGAAATGAATTCTAAAATATTTTCATTGCCTTCCAGCTATTTTCCTCAAGTTTATTTAATAATACAAATATTATTTTTCATTTTCCTCTTTAAATCTTGTCATTTTCTGTTTTCTGATCCTAATTTTCTATACAAAATTTTCTGCTTTACATCAGGAAAAATATTTTATCTTAGAATTTATAACACTTTAACCAACTTAATTTTAACACTAATTAATTTTTATACTAGTCTAATTTCCATTAAAAACAATTACTAGACTATAATTAGCATAATTATGTTTATATAATGCTTATTTATAGATTATTAAAGGCAAACACATTTACTTGTTATATAATGTTTAATGCCATAATTAAAGTACTCGTAAATTTTATTTTAGTACTCAACAACTCCATTCAAGTAAATATATAAATGGCAGAATATATAAATAGCAATTTGAAATGTCAAATTTAGCCGAGGTACTAATAGCAACATTGAAGAACAGCACTTCCTTATTTAGCAGCACAGGTTACTTGAGATATTAGATCAACAAAATGTTTTACTTTTACCACATTTTTATTGTGATAAAATACACATAACATAAAATTTACCATCTTAACCATTTTTAAATGTGCAGTTCAGTAGTATTAAATACATTAATAATGTTGTGCAACCATCACTGCCATTCATCTCCAGAACTCTTCATCTTGGTAAAACAGAAACTCTATGGTCATTAAACAATAACACCCCATTCCACCTTCCTTAGCCCTCGGCAACAACCATTTTACTTTCTGTCTCTATGATTTCAACAACATATTTTAATTGTTAAACTTGTTCCTATTTTGTAAATTTTCATATTTTCAATATGAAATTTTCAAAAAATTGTAATGCTTTTAGCATTAAGCACTTTATTTCCATCAACAAGAAAACTTGCAAGATATACTTACTTGGCTAGAAAAAGACAGTTTACTGCTATCTGTCAAAAGTTTTCAAAATTATATAAAATTGCTGAATTATAATAAAAACTTTTCAAAATAATAAAGATATTAATGATATAAATGGTGCCCAGTTAGATGTGGCATCTATGTGCAGTGCACAACCTGAACAACCAACGGTGTCCCCCTTGCAAAGAAGTTGGAGGAATAAACAGTGCAAACACATTCTTGAAAAGATGTCCATGAAGAGATATTTAGTATTTAAAACCTGTGTGTATAGTATAAAATCGGAAATCCTTTCTTCTTTCTGCAGATTAGTTGAAAATATCTGAGGTTCAGGACTCACAGTGATGTCTGGCTTTATATTAAACACTTAAAAATGCTAATAAAAGTTTCCTATGCTTTTGAGTTAAATAATTTATCTTTAAAGCTTTGCAAAGTATGATATATTATACGTATACATGTGTATATATATGCATATATTTCTGCATCCATATAGTATCCATATTGTTTAAATATTAATGTTAAAGTTGATGAATAATTTAAAAATCCAGCTTAAGAAATATCTTAAGATTCTTGTCAAGTTTCTGTTTACTACACAGAAGTTATGTGCAAACACATGCACATATCATGTGAAATCAGTGTGTTGCGCTTAAAGGGAAAGAAAAACAAAAGAAAATAGTGAAACACATTTTTAACTTTTAAAGTTAAAACTATCAGTTTAATGGCAGAGAATCCTAAGAATCCCTTTGTTTTTTACTTCTATCATAAAACCTTCACAAAAACCAATCTGATAGTCAACAGATAATTATATCTCCAGTACTTGGCACATAAGAGGTGTTCCATTAATATTTATGAAATGTGATCTAAATGGAAGTCCCACAACACATCTTGTATTTCTTCTCTTCACAATTTCCACTCTTGTAATTTTGAGAGAAATCTATAGTATATTCCTCTCCATATCCTCTGGTCTTTTCTGCTATCAGTTGCCTCTGGAACTTCTGAAAGATATTGGAATTTTAAAATTCCATATTATGCACCCACCACATTTTCATCCATTCCTTGATGATTGCCTTCAACTTCTTGCCACCAGAAACAACTATAGGATATACATCCTTTTAGGTTTCCTTGATTATAAATTTCCTGTCTATTGCCATTTTTTTTATCTGGAGTCCCTGTCTTTTTCTTGTTGATTTATAGGAGTTCATTGTACTTTCTAGATATTGATTGCTTGATGGTTTTTTTCAGTCCGTCAATTGGCTGTTACCTTTGTCCGTATTCATTGAACAAAAGTTGTAAATTTTGATATAATCAAATTTATCTCTTTTTGACCTTATGATTCATATTTTTAGGGTTTTAATTATGAAGCTCTTTTCCTTAATCCCACTTCAAGTCACAAAAATATTCCCCTACATTATCTTCTATTAACTTTAAAGTTTTACTTTTCACAATTAGATTTTTAATGTATTATGAGTCTTTCATTATAAGGTGTTAGTCAACTTTCCATTTTTATTTTATTCCGTGATGAGTCAGTTTTCTCTGTACTGTACTGGGTTCTTTTCACATTTGTTTGATTTCTTCTTAATAGTAAAGTTTTCTGATATGCCTACTTTTTTTCTGAAGTCTTTATTTTGTTCTATTAGCCAATTCCTCTGTTCTTGAACCAATGTTATACTGTTTTTATAGTTAAGCCTTATATGCTTAATATCTGGTAGGACAAGTTTACTTTCTCTTTCAAAATTAACCTAGGTATTCAGGTGCCTTTATTCTTTCATTCATATTTTAGTTTATTGAATTCCTCAAAAAATTTAAGAAATTTTTATATGGATTGTACTGGATTCATATTATTTTAAATTGACATTATTATAATATGATGTCATTCAATCAAATAGCATGGAATATATTCCCATTTATTAAGATCATTTTCTTTTATTAGTTTTTAAAAATTTTCTCCTTAGAATATTAATTTTGGATATTTTATAATTTTTGTTCATATCAGGGCTGGTTTCTTATTTTTATTTATAATTTCCATTTGGTTAAATATATGGTAGAGAGATTTTTTTTTTTTGGTGAGGAAGATCAGCCCTGAGCTAACATCCATGCCCTTCTTCCTCTATTTTGTATATGGGATGCTGCCACAGCATGGCTTGATGAGCAGTACATAGGTCCACGCCTGGGATTTGAACCTGCAAACTCTGGGCCGTGGAAGTGGAGCATGTGAACTTAACCACTATGCAATCAGGCCAGCCCCGGGAGATTTTTCTAAGGTGGTCTTGTATCTACCAATTTTACTAAACTCTATCATTACTTATAGTAGTTTAAAGAATTCTATTGGGTTTTCTAGTTGCATCATTGACATCATCTCCAAACAATGATAATATTATCTCTAACTCTCCAATTGTTAAACCGCTTAGTTTTTTTATTCACAGCATTGGTCAGGACTTAAGTAGTAGTGATGAAAATGGGCATCCTTGTCTTGTTCTCCATCATAAAGAGAATGCATTTGAAATTTCTCTATTAATGATTATATTTCCTCTATTTTTTTAAAATAAACATTACCGAATAGATGAGAGTTTTGGGTTTACTAATCATAAATAGGTGTTGAACTTTATCAAACGCTTTTTCTGAATCTTCCAAGATAATCCTAGTTTTCTCTTTTAATCTATTGATGTGGCGAATCACATTGATAGATATTATGAAGCTGAACTATTCTCTTATTCCCAGGATAAATCCTATTTGATCATAATTAATTATTTTCAATACACTTTTGGATTTATTTAGCTTACATTTTATTTAGAACTTTTTTATTCTCATATTTATTGCATGAATGAAATGGCTGATACTTTTTCAGTTCCAATTTTGACTTTTTATGCTTTTAAAATGATTTATTCTGTCTAGGTTTTCATATTTATTAGCATATAATTTGTCACAAATTCCCTTTGACGATTTAAAATATTTTTATTATATCTGTGGTTGTTTATCATTTTTCCATTTCTATTTTATTCTCATATGCTCCCATGTTGTTGACTAGTATTGCCTTGTTTTATTAATCCTTTAGAAGAACCACTTTTTTGTTAATCCTTTCTATTGATTTTTTAAAATTATTCTTATCCCTTGTTTTCTACCTTTATCTTTATTATTTCTTTCTACTGCATTTCTTTGGATTTCCTTTATAGCTATTTTTCTAACTTCTTGAGTTGAATTTTTAGCTGTGGTTTTTAACTTCTCTTGTTTCCTGGTCAATATATTTAAAGCTATAAATCTCTCTGTGTTTCTTTAGTTGTGTCAAATAAATTTGGATATGAGGTGTTTTATTGCCATTTAGTTTTAAGCATTTCATTATTCCATTTTTAGTCCAAGGGTTGTTTAGCAATATATTATTTAGTTTCTTCACATACAGGTATTTTTAAAATCTGGCCTTTTGTTAATTTCTAATTTTATTGCATTGTGAACAGAGAATATAGTCGAGGTGATAGTGAATGTGTGGAATTTATTGAAGTTACCCTTGAGGCCTAATCTGCAGTAAATTTTTGTAAATATTTCTCATGTGCTCAAAAAGAATGTATTTTCCCTGTTTTTTTAAGATTAAATTTCCATATATATCTAATACTTGAATTAATTGAATTGCTTTGATTTTTCATATATCTGCTTAGGTTTTCGTCTGTTTGATCTCCAAGTTTCTGACACCAGTATATAAAAATCCTCAACTACAATTATTGATAAACATATTTCTCACTACATTTTTGTAAATATTCTGAAGCTGTATTGTTTTGAGAGTATAGGTTTACGGTAGCTAAAATTCCTGTTCTATTATATCTTTTACCAGTATATAATGTTTCCTCTTTATCCCTTATCCTATTTTTTGCCTTGGATTAAATTTTTCCAGATACTAAAATTTCTCTTCTAGCTTTTTATTTGGTTAATTTTTTTTATACATTTCTTCATCCTTTTATTTTTAGTCTTTCTGATCTTTTATTTTAAATGTGTCTCTTGTAAACAACATGTTAGATCTTATGTTTTAAAAAATCTTCTGGCTAACTTGCCTTGTCTCTACTGCTTTCAAAAAGCTGCATTCTTCTGTTTTCTGTGGTTTTTTTGCATGTGACACAAGTTTTTACAGATTTTCTCAGCAGGCTGTTTGGTCTGATACTAGCTACTCTGTTGTATCCAGAAACAAGAGAAATGCATTTTTAACTTTTTAAAAAAATCTCATTTTATTTGTTTCAACTAAATGAGATTAAGGTCATTTTTGAAGGAAACAGTACACTTTTCAAGTAAGGGTTTTGGTAGCTGTTAGACTCATTATGCCTTAGTTAATTCAGAATTCTTTAAATGTAAATGAGTGCAATTTACCAATCATTCTTATCTTCCACGTGATTTTTAATCTCAGAATCTTCTTTACTTAATACAAACATCAGATACTGTTTCTGAAAATTTTTATCATGAAGACAACATTAAAATCTATCACATTCCCCAAACAGATAAACTGTGCACAAGGGCATTATATACATGGAAGAAATGACCTTCCTGGACACAAATGTAAACTAGAGGCTTCTAAGTACACAAATATCAAATCAATCTTTTTACCCATAATTCAAGGACAGGTCCGAGAATTTCAAGACTCATTTTTACAAATCTTCCTTCTCTCTATCATTATGACCAAGGCTGATAGATCAATTCCCGTGTGAAATATTTAGGCAGAATTCTGGTGAAAATGGCTTTGTAAATTTTATCTCCTATAAACTAAATTTGATTGGCCTAGGGCAGTCAGTGTAAACCAAATGTATACAGTGATTTTGAAAATCTCCTCATAGAAGCTTTTTTCTTTAAAAATGCACTTAATCCATTTAAAAATATCTTTCTGAATACACAGAATTGCTAAAAAAGGATGCCGAGAAAACAAGGTAAATTTAGATAGTTCATCTTCGGGTCTACGCCTACACTCTCTTGGGCTCAACTCCCCAGGAAGATGGTGAGGGGGCAGGGAGAGACCAGTAAAAGACACTTCTGTATCCCCAGCCAATTTTTGTAGAAATCCAAGAATAAACCTTGAGCTTCTCAATCCAATTTCTTACAGTGATAGTATGAGATAGAATAGGTAGGACAAACACATATTTGAGACTGCATGATTTATTTGCATTGGCTGCAACAAAGATGTGTGAGAAACAAAAAGTATGGCTGGTATCCAGAGCTTCTCTGCACACTGGTCCAGTTAAACCACTGTTATGCAAAAACCCATCCCCACCCCTTATAATTATGCCCTTTGTCTACTGCACAAACATCTCTCTGTCTCTTCTCTAGTCTTTGCCCCAAGACGGAGCTGACAAGACTACTTATTGTCTGTAAGTGGTTAACTTGTCATGTTATTTACGTAAAGCTTTTCTCATTTTAATATTATGACATGTAGAAGGTGTCCTTTTACTGAAGTAATTGAGAATGAGGTAATTTACTGAGGTGATGTGTGTGTGCAAGTTCAGTCTTTGCTGGGACTTCTGCTTCATTTGGTGGAATTCCAACTGCGATCTTGACTCATCTCACACTTAGTCATGAGTGTT